>NC_080388.1:4540736-4840736 GCF_028751815.1 Salvia miltiorrhiza
GAAATAATGTTACGGCCTTATCTCCCTCGTTACTTATCGGATTGTGGCGATTCACGCATCTATGGAAACCTTATTCCGATCCCTACGGCCTAATACGGCCGAAATTGACATTCGACTTCCGCACAAAAAACTGGGCAAGAAACGGGATACAGCCCTTGACGGAAAACGCAGATCCCCACTATTTTGGCCGTATCTCCTTCGTTACTCGACGGATTGGGACAATTGTCGCGCCATTGGAAAGATAAGTCAGAGGCCCAATACAATGCTTACCGGTCCAAATCACAATTCCAGTCCGTTGAAAAATTATTGCGCAGGTTGACCGATAATCCATGCAACGAGCGATCTCGCCCTCCCGGCCCGAACCGAGATAAGGTCGAAGCGTGGTTGGAACGTCACTGTATGTTTCCCATGACATATGGGTTCCAAAGGTGAAAGAATCAAGGCATTCCGACTTGTAACGAAGGAAAGGTGCGCATAATACCCGATTCATCGTTCGGAAGCAGTTCTGAACCGCACAAATTTCAAATACGATGCACTCGGGATCGGCACGACCATAGTCGTAGCCCTCTGAGTTAGCTTGAAATCAGCGTTGGTTAAACATGAATCCGACCCATAACGAATGAGTTATGGCCAAAACAGTGGACGTCTACCGGGAAACGGAGCCCAATGGAGGCCACTTGGATTTTGTTGTCTTGGCCCCGTTTCTTCCGAAATAATGTTTCGGCCTTATCTCCCTCGTTACTTATTGGATTACGGCAATTCACACGTCTATGGAAACCTTATTTCGATCCCGATGGCCCGATGTGGTCGAATTTGACGTTCGACTTCTGCACAAAAAACTGGGCAAGAAACGGGATATAGCCCTAGACGGAAAACGCAGATCCCCACTGTTTTGGCCGTATCTCCTTCGTTACTCGACGGATTGGGACGATTCTCGCGCCGTTGGATAGCTAATTCAGAGGCCCACAACAATGCCGAACGGTCCAAATCACAATTCCAGTCCGTTGAAAAATTATCGGGCAGGTTGACCGGTAATCCACGTACCGAGCGATCTCACCCTCCCGGCCCGAACCGATATGCAGTCGGACCGTGGTTGGAATGTCACTGTACGTTTCCCATGACCTATGGGTTCCAAAGGCGAAAGAATCAAGGCATTCTGACTTGTAAAGAAGGAATAGTGCACATAATACCCGATTAATCATTCGTAAACCGTTTTGAACCGCATGATTTTCAAATACGATGCACTCGGGATCGTGCGGATCGGCACGACCATAGTCGTAGCCCTCTGAGTTAGCTTGAAATCAGCATTGGTTTGACATGAATCCGACCCATAACGAATGAGTTATGGCCAAAACAGTGGACGTCTACCGGGAAACGGAGCCCAATGGAGGCCACTTGGATTATGTTGTCTTGGCCCCGTTTCTTCCGAAATAATGTTTCGGCCTTATCTCCCTCGTTACTTATTGGATTGCGGCGATTCACACGTCTATGGAAACCTTATTCCAATCCCTACGGCCCGATGCGGTCGAATTTGATGTTCGACTTCCGCACAAAACACTGGGCAAGAAACGGGATACAGCCCTTGACGAAAAACGCAGATCCCCACTGTTTTGGTCGTATCTCCTTCGTTACTCGACAGATTGGGACGATTCTCGCGCCGTTGGAAAGCTAAATCAGAGGCCCAAAACAATGATAACCGGTCCAAATCACAATTCCAGTCCGTTGAAAAATTATCGGGCATGTTGACCGGTAATCCACGTACCGAGCGATCTCGCCATCCCGGCCCGAACCGATATGCAGTCGGAGCGTGGTTGGAATGTCAGTGTACGTTTGCCATGACATATGGGTTTCAAAGGCGAAAGAATCAAGGCATTCCGACTTGTAACGAAGGAATGGTGCACATAATACCCGATTCATCGTTCGTAAGCCGTTCTGAACCGCACGATTTTCAAATATGATGCACTCCGGATCGTGCGGATCGGTACGACCATAGTCGTAGCCCTCTGAGTTAGCTTGAAATCAGCGTTGGTTTGACATAAATCCGACCCATAACGAATGAGTTATGGCCAAAACAGTGGACGTCTACCAGGAAACGGAGCCCAATGGAGGCCACTTGGATTTTGTTGTCTTGGCCCTGTTTCTTGCGAAATAATGTTTCGGCCTTATCTCCCTCGTTACTTATCGGATTGCGGCGATTCACGCGTCTATGGAAACCTTATTCCAATCCCTACGGCCGATGCGGTCAAATTTGACGTTCGACTTCCGCACTAAAAATTGGGCAAGAAACGGAATATAGCCCTTGACGGAAAACGCAGATCCCCACTTTTTTGGCCGTATCTCCTTCGTTACTCGACGGATTGGGACGATTCTCGCCCAGTTGGAAAGCTAATTCAGAGGCCCACAACAAGGCTGAACGGTCCAAATCACAATTCCAGTCCGTTGAAAAATTATCGGGCAGGTTGACCGGTAATCCACGTAAAGAGCGATCTCGCCCTCCCGGCCCGAACCGATATGCAGTCGGAGCGTGGTTGGAACATCACTGTACGTTTCCCATGACATATGGGTTCGAAAGGCGAAAAAATCAAGGCATTCCGACTTCTAACGAAGGAATGGTGGACATAATACCCGATTCATCGTTCGTAAGCCGTTCTGAACCGCACGATTTTCAAATACGATGCACTCGGGATCGTGCGGATCGGCACGACCATAGTCGTAGCCCTCTGAGTTAGCTTGAAATCAGCATTAGTTTGACATGAATCCGACCCATAACGAATGAGTTATGGCCAAAACAGTGGACGTCTACCGGGAAACGGAGCCCAATGGAGGCCACTTGGATTATGTTGTCTTGGCCCCGTTTCTTGCGAAATAATGTTTCAGCCTTATCTCCCTCGTTACTTATCGGATTGCGGTGATTCACGCGTCTATGGAAACCTTATTCAAATCCCTACGGCTCGATGCAGTTGAATTTGATGTTCGACTTCCGCACAAAACACTGGGCAAGAAACGGGATATAGCCCTTGACGAAAAACGCAGATCCCCACTGTTTTGGCCGTATCTCCTTCGTTACTCGACGGATTGGGACGATTCTCACGCGTTAGAAAGCTAATTCAGAGGCCCACAACAATGCCGAACGGTCCAAATCACAATTCCAGTCCGTTGAAAAATTATCGGGCAGGCTGACCGGTAATCCACGTACCGAGCGATCTCGCCCTCGCAGCCCGAACCGATATGCTGTCGGATCGTGGTCGGAATGTCACTGTACGTTTCCCATGACATATGTGTTCCAAAGGTGAAAGAATCAAGGCATTCTGACTTGTAACGAAGGAATAGTGCACATAATACCCGATTAATCGTTCGTAAGCTGTTCTGAACCGCACGATTTTCAAATACGATGCACTCGGGATCGTGCGGATCAGCACGACCATAGTCGTAGCCCTCTGAGTTAGCTTGAAATCAGCGTTGGTTTGACATGAACCCGACCCATAACGAATGAGTTATCGCCAAAACAGTGGACATCTACAGGAAAACGGAGCCCAATGGAGGCCACTTGGATTCTGTTGTCTTGGCCTCGTTTCTTGCGAAATAATGTTTCGGCCTTCTCTCCCTCGTTACTTATCGGATTGCGGCGATTCACGCGTCTATGGAAACCTTATTATGATCCATACGGCCCGATATGGTCGAATTTGATGTTCGACTTCCGCACAAAACACTGGGCAAGAAACGGGATACAGCCCTTGACGAAAAACGCAGATCCCCACTGTTTTGGTCGTATCTCCTTCGTTACTCGACAGATTGGGACGATTCTCGCGCCGTTGGAAAGCTAAATCAGAGGCCCAAAACAATGATAACCGGTCCAAATCACAATTCCAGTCCGTTGAAAAATTATCGGGCATGTTGACCGGTAATCCACGTACCGAGCGATCTCGCCATCCCGACCCGAACCGATATGCAGTCGGAGCATGGTTGGAATGTCAGTGTATGTTTCCCATGACATATGAGTTTCAAAGGCGAAAGAATCAAGGCATTCTGACTTGTAACGAAGGAATGGTGCACATAATACCCGATTCATCGTTCGTAAGCCGTTCTGAACCGCACGATTTTCAAATATGATGCACTCCGGATCGTGCGGATCGGTACGACCATAGTCGTAGCCCTCTGAGTTAGCTTGAAATCAGCGTTGGTTTGACATAAATCCGACCCATAACGAATGAGTTATGGCCAAAACAGTGGACGTCTACAGGGAAACGGAGCCCAATGGAGGCCACTTGGATTCTGTTGTCTTGACCCCGTTTCTTGCGAAATAATGTTTCGGCCTTATCTCCCTCGTTACTTATCGGATTGCGGTGATTCACGCGTCTATGGAAACCTTATTCCAATCCCTACGGCTCGATGCGGTCGAATTTGACGTTCGTCTTCCGCACAAAACACTGGGCAAGAAACGGGATATAGCCCTTGACGAAAAACGCAGATCCCCACTATTTTGGCCGTATCTCCTTCGTTACTCGACGGATTGGGACGATTCTCACGCCGTTGGAAAGATAATTCAGAGGCCCACAACAATGCCGAACGGTCCAAATCACAATTCCAGTCCGTTGAAAAATTATCGGGCAGGCTGACCGGTAATCCACATACCGAGCGATCTCGCCCTCTCGGCCCGAACCGATATGTTGTCGGATCATGGTCGGAATTTCACTGTACGTTTCCCATGACATATGGGTTCCAAAGGCGAAAGAATCAAGGCATTCTGACTTGTAACGAAGGAATAGCGCACATAATACCCGATTAATCGTTCGTAAGCTGTTCTGAACCGCACGATTTTCAAATACGATGCACTCGGGATCGTGCGGATCGGCATGACCATAGTCGTAGCCCTCTGAGATAGCTTGAAATCAGCGTTGGTTTGACATGAATCCGACCCATAACGAATGAGTTATGGCCAAAACAGTGGACATCTACAGGGAAACGGAGCCCAATGGAGGCCACTTGGATTCTGTTGTCTTGGCCCCGTTTCTTGCGAAATAATGTTTTGGCCTTATCTCCCTCGTTACTTATCGGATTGCGGCGATTCACACGTCTATAGAAACCTTATTTCGATCCCTATGGCCCGATGTGGTCGAATTTGACGTTCGACTTCTGCACAAAAAACTGGGCAAGAAACGGGATATAGCCCTAGACGGAAAACGCAGATCCCCACTGTTTTGGCCGTATCTCCTTCGTTACTCGACGGATTAGGACGATTCTCACGCGTTAGAAAGCTAATTCAGAGGCCCACAACAATGCCGAATGGTCCAAATCACAATTCCAGTCCGTTGAAAAATTATCGGGCAGGCTGACCGGTAATCCACGTACCGAGCGATCTCGCCCTCGCAGCCCGAACCGATATGCTGTCGGATCGTGGTCGGAATGTCACTGTACGTTTCCCATGACATATGTGTTCCAAAGGTGAAAGAATCAAGGCATTCTGACTTGTAACGAAGGAATAGTGCACATAATACCCGATTAATCGTTCGTAAGCTGTTCTGAACCGCACGATTTTCAAATACGATGCACTCGGGATCGTGCGGATCGGCATGACCATAGTCGTAGCCCTCTGAGATAGCTTGAAATCAGCGTTGGTTTGACATGAATCCGACCCATAACGAATGAGTTATGGCCAAAACAGTGGACATCTACAGGGAAACGGAGCCCAATGGAGGCCACTTGGATTCTGTTGTCTTGGCCCCGTTTCTTGCGAAATAATGTTTTGGCCTTATCTCCCTCGTTACTTATCGGATTGCGGCGATTTACACGTCTATAGAAACCTTATTTCGATCCCTATGGCCCGATGTGGTCGAATTTGACGTTCGACTTCTGCACAAAAAACTGGGCAAGAAACGGGATATAGCCCTAGACGGAAAACGCAGATCCCCACTGTTTTGGCCGTATCTCCTTCGTTACTCGACGGATTGGGACGATTCTCACGCGTTAGAAAGCTAATTCAGAGGCCCACAATAATGCCGAACGGTCCAAATCACAATTCCAGTCCGTTGAAAAATTATCGGGCAGGCTGACCGGTAATCCACGTACCGAGCGATCTCGCCCTCGCAGCCCGAACCGATATGCTGTCGGATCGTGGTCGGAATGTCACTGTACGTTTCCCATGACATATGTGTTCCAAAGGTGAAAGAATCAAGGCATTCTGACTTGTAACGAAGGAATAGTGCACATAATACCCGATTAATCGTTCGTAAGCTGTTCTGAACCGCACGATTTTCAAATACGATGCACTCGGGATCGTGCGGATCAGCACGACCATAGTCGTAGCCCTCTGAGTTAGCTTGAAATCAGCGTTGGTTTGACATGAACCCGACCCATAACGAATGAGTTATCGCCAAAACAGTGGACATCTACAGGAAAACGGAGCCCAATGGAGGCCACTAGGATTCTGTTGTCTTGACCTCGTTTCTTGCGAAATAATGTTTCGGCCTTATCTCCCTCGTTACTTATCGGATTGCGGCGATTCACGCGTCTATGGAAACCTTATTATGATCCATACGGCCCGATATGGTCGAATTTGACGTTCGACTTCTGCACAAAAAACTGGGCAAGAAACGGGATATAGCCTTAGACGGAAAACGCAGATCCCCACTGTTTTGGCCGTATCTCCTTCGTTACTCGACGGATTGGGATGATTCTTGCGCCGTTGGAAAGCTAATTCAGAGGCCCACAACAATGCCGAATGGTCCCAATCACAATTCCAATCCGTTGAAAAATTATCGGGCAGGTTGACCGGTAATTCACGTACCGAGCGATATCGCCCTCCCGGCCCAAACCGATATGCAGTCGGAGCGTGGTTGGAATGTCACTGTATGTTTCCCATGACATATGAGTTCCAAAGGCGAAAGAATCAAGGCATTCTGACTTGTAACGAAGGAATAGTGCACATAATACCCGATTAATCGTTCGTAAGCCGTTCTGAACCGCACGATTTTCAAATACGATGCACTCGGGATCGTGCAGATCGGCACGACCATAGTCGTAGCCCTCTGAGTTAGCTTGAAATCAGCGTTGGTTTGACATGAATCCGACCCATAACGAATGAGTTATGGCCAAAACAGTGGACGTCTACCGGGAAACGGAGCCCAATGGAGGCCACTTGGATTATGTTGTCTTGACCCCGTTTCTTGCGAAATAATGTTTCGGCCTTATCTCCCTCGTTACTTATCGGATTGCGGTGATTCACGCGTCTATGGAAACCTTATTCCAATCCCTACGGCTCGATGCGGTCGAATTTGACGTTCGTCTTCCGCACAAAACACTGGGCAAGAAACGGGATATAGCCCTTGACGAAAAACGCAGATCCCCACTATTTTGGCCGTATCTCCTTCGTTACTCGACGGATTGGGACGATTCTCACGCCGTTGGAAAGATAATTCAGAGTCCCACAACAATGCCGAACGGTCCAAATCACAATTCCAGTCCGTTGAAAAATTATCGGGCAGGCTGACCGGTAATCCACATACCGAGCGATCTCGCCCTCTCGGCCCGAACCGATATGTTGTCGGATCATGGTCGGAATGTCACTGTACGTTTCCCATGACATATGGGTTCCAAAGGCGAAAGAATCAAGGCATTCTGACTTGTAACGAAGGAATAGTGCACATAATACCCGATTAATCGTTCGTAAGCTGTTCTGAACCGCACGATTTTCAAATACGATGCACTCGGGATCGTGCGGATCGGCATGACCATAGTCGTAGCCCTCTGAGATAGCTTGAAATCAGTGTTGGTTTGACATGAATCCGACCCATAACGAATGAGTTATGGCCAAAACAGTGGACATCTACAGGGAAACGGAGCCCAATGGAGGCCACTTGGATTCTGTTGTCTTGGCCCCGTTTCTTGCGACATAATGTTTTGGCCTTATCTCCCTCGTTACTTATCGGATTGCGGCGATTCACATGTCTATAGAAACCTTATTTCGATCCCTATGGCCCGATGTAGTCGAATTTGACGTTCGACTTCTGCACAAAAAACTGGGCAAGAAACGGGATATAGCCCTAGACGGAAAACGCAGATCCCCACTGTTTTGGCCGTATCTCCTTCGTTACTCGACGGATTGGGACGATTCTCGCGCCGTTGGAAAGCTAATTCAGAGGCCCACAACAATGCCGAACGGTCCAAATCACAATTCCAGTCCGTTGAAAAATTATCGGGCAGGTTGACCGGTAATCCACGTACCGAGCGATCTCGCCCTCCCGGCCCGAACCGATATGCAGTCGGAGCGTGGTTGGAATGTCACTGTACGTTTCCCATGACCTATGGGTTCCAAAGGCGAAAGAATCAAGGCATTCTGACTTGTAAAGAAGGAATAGTGCACATAATACCCGATTAATCGTTCGTAAGCCGTTCTGAACCGCATGATTTTCAAATACGATGCACTCGGGATCGTGCGGATCGGCATGACCATAGTCGTAGCCCTCTGAGTTAGCTTGAAATCAGCGTTGGTTTGACATGAATCCGACCCATAACGAACGAGTTATGGCCAAAACAGTGGACGTCTACCGGGAAACGGAGCCCAATGGAGGCCACTTGGATTATGTTGTCTTGGCCCCGTTTCTTCCGAAATAATGTTTCGGCCTTATCTGCCTCGTTACTTATTGGATTGCGCCGATTGACACGTCTATGGAAACCTTATTCCAATCCCTACGGCTCGATGCGGTCGAATTTGACGTTCGTCTTCCGCACAAAATACTGGGTAAGAAACGGGATATAGCCCTTGACGAAAAACGCAGATCCCCACTGTTTTGGCCGTATCTCCTTCGTTACTCGACGGATTGGGACGATTCTTACGCCGTTGGAAAGCTAATTCAGAGGCCCACAACAATGCCGAACGGTCCAAATCACAATTCCAGTCCGTTGAAAAATTATCGGGCAGGCTGGCCGGTAATCCACGTACCAAGCGATCTCGCCCTCGCAGCTCGAACCGATATGCTGTCGGATCGTGGTCGGAATGTCACTGTACGTTTCCCATGACATATGGGTTCCAAAGGTGAAAGAATCAAGGCATTCTGACTTGTAACGAAGGAATAGTGCACATAATACCCGATTAATCGTTCGTAAGCTGTTCTGAACCGCACGATTTTCAAATACGATGCACTCGGGATCGTGCGGATCAGCACGACCCTAGTCGTAGCCCTCTGAGTTAGCTTGAAATCAGCGTTGGTTTGACATGAATCCGACCCATAACGAATGAGTTATCTCCAAAACAGTGGACATCTACAGGGAAACGGAGCCCAATGGAGGCCACTTGGATTCTGTTGTCTTGGCCTCGTTTCTTGCGAAATAATGTTTCGGCCTTATCTCCCTCGTTACTTATCGGATTGCGGCGATTCACACGTCTATGGAAACCTTATTATGATCCCTACGGCCCAATGTGGTCGAATTTGACGTTCGACTTCTGCACAAAAAACTGGGCAAGAAACGGGATATAGCCCTAGACGGAAAACGCATATCCCCACTGTTTTGGCCGTATCTCCTTCGTTACTCGATGGATTGGGATGATTCTTGCGCCGTTGGAAAGCTAATTCAGAGGCCCACAACAATGCCGTATGGTCCAAATCACAATTCCAATCCGTTGAAAAATTATCGGGCAGGTTGACCGGTAATTCACGTACCGAGCGATCTCGCCCTCCCGGCCCGAACCGATATGCAGTCGGAGCGTGGTTGGAATGTCACTGTACATTTCCCATGACATATGAGTTCCGAAGGCGAAAGAATCAAGGCATTCTGACTTGTAACGAAGGAATAGTGCACATAATACCGGATTAATCGTTCGTAAGCCGTTCTGAACCGCACGATTTTCAAATACGATGCACTCGGGATCGTGCGGATCGGCACGACCATAGTCGTAGCCCTCTGAGTTAGCTTGAAATCAGCTTTGGTTTGACATGAATCTGACCCATAACGAATGAGTTATGGCCAAAATAGTGGACGTCTACCGAGAAACGGAGCCCAATGGAGGCCACTTGGATTATGTTGTCTTGGCCCCGTTTCTTGCGAAATAATGTTTCGGCCTTACCTCCCTCGTTACTTATCGGATTGCGGCGATTCACGCGTCTATGGAAACCTTATTCCAATCCCTACGGCTCGATGCGGTCGAATTTGACGTTCGTCTTCCGCACAAAACACTGGGCAAGAAACGGGATATAGCCCTTGACGAAAAACGCAGATCCCCACTGTTTTGGCCGTATCTCCTTCGTTACTCGACGGATTGGGACGATTCTCACGCCGTTGGAAAGCTAATTCAGAGGCCCAAAACAATGCCGAACAGTCCAAATCACAATTCCAGTCCGTTGAAAAATTATCGGGCAGGCTGACCGGTAATCCACGTACCGAGCGATCTCGCCCTCTTGGCCCGAACCGATATGCTGTCGGATCATGGTCGGAATGTCACTGTACGTTTCCCATGACATATGGGTTCCAAAGGTGAAAGAATCAAGGCATTCCGACTTGTAACGAAGGAATAGTGCACATAATACTCGATTAATCGTTCGTAAGCTGTTTTGAACCGCACGATTTTCAAATACGATGCACTCGGGATCGTGCGGATCGGCATGACCATAGTCGTAGCCCTCTGAGATAGCTTGAAATCAGCGTTGGTTTGACATGAATCCGACCCATAACGAATGAGTTATGGCCAAAACAGTGGACATCTACAGGGAAACGAAGCCCAATGGAGGCCACTTGGATTCTGTTGTCTTGGCCCCGTTTCTTGCGAAATAATGTTTTGGCCTTATCTCCCTCGTTACTTATCGGATTGCGGCGATTCACACGTCTATAGAAACCTTATTTCGATCCCTATGGCCCGATGTGGTCGAATTTGACGTTCGACTTCTGCACAAAAAACTGGGCAAGAAACGGGATATAGCCCTAGACGGAAAACGCAGATCCCCACTGTTTTGGCCGTATCTCCTTCGTTACTCGACGGATTGGGACGATTCTCGCGCCGTTGGAAAGCTAATTCAGAGGCCCACAACAATGCCGAACGGTCCAAATCACAATCCCAGTCCGTTCAAAAATTATCGGGCAGGTTGACCGGTAATCCACGTACCAAGTGATCTCGCCCTCCCGGCCCGAACCGATATGCAGTCGGAGCATGGTTGGAATGTCACTGTACGTTTCCCATGACCTATGGGTTCCAAAGGCGAAAGAATCAAGGCATTCTGACTTGTAAAGAAGGAATAGTGCACATAATACCCGATTAATCGTTCGTAAGCCGTTCTGAACCGCATGATTTTCAAATACGATGCACTCGGGATCGTGCGGATCGGCACGACCATAGTCGTAGCCCTCTGAGTTAGCTTGAAATCAGCGTTGGTTTGACATGAATCCCACCCATAACGAATGAGTTATGGCCAAAACAGTGGACGTCTACCGGGAAACGCAGCCCAATGGAGGCCACTTGGATTATGTTGTCTTGGCCCCGTTTCTTCCGAAATAATGTTTCGGCCTTATCTCCCTCGTTACTTATTGGATTGCGGCGATTCACACGTCTATGGAAACCTTATTCCAATCCCTACGGCTCGATGCGGTCGAATTTGACGTTCGTCTTCCGCACAAAAAATTGGGCAAGAAACGGGATATAGCCCTTGACGAAAAACGCAGATCCCCACTGTTTTGGCCGTATCTCCTTCGTTCCTCGACGGATTGGGACGATTCTCATGCCGTTGGAAAGCTAATTCAGAGGCCCGCAACAATGCCGAATGGTCCAAATCACAATTCCAGTCCGTTGAAAAATTATCGGGCATGCTGACCGGTAATCCACGTACCGAGCGATCTCGCCCTCCAGGCCCGAACCGATATGCTGTCGAATCATGGTCGGAATGTCACTGTATGTTTCCCATGACATATGGGTTCCAAAGGCGAAAAAATCAAGGCATTCTGACTTGTAACGAAGGAATAGTGCACATAATACCCGATTAATCGTTCGTAAGCTGTTGTGAACCGCACGATTTTCAAATACGTTGCACTCGGGATCGTGCGGATCGGCATGACCATAGTCGTAGCCCTCTGAGATAGCTTGAAATCAGCGTTGGTTTGACATGAATCCGACCCATAACGAATGAGTTATGGCCAAAACAGTGGACATCTACAGGGAAACGGAGCCCAATGGAGGCCACTTGGATTCTGTTATCTTGGCCCCGTTTCTTGCGAAATAATGTTTTGGCCTTATCTCCCTCGTTACTTATCGGATTGCAGCGATTCACGCGTCTATAGAAACCTTATTCCGATCCCTACGGCCCGATGTGGTCGAATTTGACGTTCGACTTCTGCACAAAAAACTGGGCAAGAAACGGGATATAGCCCTAGACGGAAAACGCAGATCCCCACTGTTTTGGCCGTATCTCCTTCGTTACTCGACGGATTGGGACGATTCTCGCGCCGTTGGAAAGCTAATTCAGAGGCCCACAACAATGCCGAACGGTCCAAATCACAATTCCAGTCCGTTGAAAAATTATCGGGCAGGTTGACCGGTAATCCACGTACCGAGCGATCTCGCCCTCCTGGCCTGAACCGATATGCAGTCGGAGCGTGGTTGGAATGTCACTGTACGTTTTCCATGACATATGGGTTCCAAAGGCGA
This sequence comes from Salvia miltiorrhiza, assembly GCF_028751815.1. Classification (NCBI taxonomy): domain Eukaryota; kingdom Viridiplantae; phylum Streptophyta; class Magnoliopsida; order Lamiales; family Lamiaceae; genus Salvia; species Salvia miltiorrhiza. Next base: position 4,553,362 of record NC_080388.1, read on the forward strand.
AAGAATCAATGCATTCTGACTTGTAACGAAGGAATAGTGCACATAATACCCGATTAATCGTTCGTAAGCTGTTGTGAACCGCACGATTTTCAAATACGTTGCACTCGGGATCGTGCGGATCGGCATGACCATAGTCGTAGCCCTCTGAGATAGCTTGAAATCAGCGTTGGTTTGACATGAATCCGACCCATAACGAATGAGTTATGGCCAAAACAGTGGACATCTACAGGGAAACGGAGCCCAATGGAGGCCACTTGGATTCTGTTATCTTGGCCCCGTTTCTTGCGAAATAATGTTTTGGCCTTATCTCCCTCGTTACTTATCGGATTGCAGCGATTCACGCGTCTATAGAAACCTTATTCCGATCCCTACGGCCCGATGTGGTCGAATTTGACGTTCGACTTCTGCACAAAAAACTGGGCAAGAAACGGGATATAGCCCTAGACAGAAAACGCAGATCCCCACTGTTTTGGCCGTATCTCCTTCGTTACTCGACGGATTGGGACAATTCTCGCGCCGTTGGAAAGCTAATTCAGAGGCCCACAACAATGCCGAACGGTCCAAATCACAATTCCAGTCCGTTGAAAAATTATCGGGCAGGTTGACCGGTAATCCACGTACCGAGCGATCTCGCCCTCCTGGCCTGAACCGATATGCAGTCGGAGCGTGGTTGGAATGTCACTGTACGTTTTCCATGACATATGGGTTCCAAAGGCGAAAGAATCAATGCATTCTGACTTGTAACGAAGGAATAGTGCACATAATACCCGATTAATCGTTCGTAAGCTGTTGTGAACCGCACGATTTTCAAATACGTTGCACTCGGGATCGTGCGGATCGGCATGACCATAGTCGTAGCCCTCTGAGATAGCTTGAAATCAGCGTTGGTTTGACATGAATCCGACCCATAACGAATGAGTTATGGCCAAAACAGTGGACATCTACAGGGAAACGGAGCCCAATGGAGGCCACTTGGATTCTGTTATCTTGGCCCCGTTTCTTGCGAAATAATGTTTTGGCCTTATCTCCCTCGTTACTTATCGGATTGCAGCGATTCACGCGTCTATAGAAACCTTATTCCGATCCCTACGGCCCGATGTGGTCGAATTTGACGTTCGACTTCTGCACAAAAAACTGGGCAAGAAACGGGATATAGCCCTAGACGGAAAACGCAGATCCCCACTGTTTTGGCCGTATCTCCTTCGTTACTCGACGGATTGGGACGATTCTCGCGCCGTTGGAAAGCTAATTCAGAGGCCCACAACAATGCCGAACGGTCCAAATCACAATTCCAGTCCGTTGAAAAATTATCGGGCAGGTTGACCGGTAATCCACGTACCGAGCGATCTCGCCCTCCTGGCCTGAACCGATATGCAGTCGGAGCGTGGTTGGAATGTCACTGTACGTTTTCCATGACATATGGGTTCCAAAGGCGAAAGAATCAATGCATTCTGACTTGTAACGAAGGAATAGTGCACATAATACCCGATTAATCGTTCGTAAGCCGTTCTGAACCGCACGATTTTCAAATACGATGCACTCAGGATCGTGCGGATCGGCATGACCATAGTCGTAGCCCTCTGAGTTAGCTTGAAATCAGCGTTGGTTTGACATGAATCCGACCCATAACGAATGAGTTATGGCCAAAACAGTGGACGTCTACCGGGAAACGGAGCCCAATAGAGGCCACTTGGATTCTGTTGTCTTGGCCCCGTTTCTTACGAAATAATGTTTCGGCCTTATCTCCCTCGTTACTTATCGGATTGCGGCGGTTCACGCGTCTATGGAAACCTTATTACGATCCCTACGGCTCGATGCGGTCGAATTTGACGTTCGACTTCCGCACAAAAAATTGGGCAAGAAACGGAATATAGCCCTTGACGGAAAGCTAATTCAGAGGCCCACAACAATGCTGACCGGTCCAAATTACAATTCCAGTCTGTTGAAAAATTATCGGGCAGGTTGACCGGTAATCCAGGCACCGAGCGATCTCGCCCTCCCGGCCCGAACCGATATGCGGTCGGAGCATGGTTGGAACGTCACTGTACGTTTCCCATGACATATGGGTTCCGACGTGTAACGAGGGAGATATTGGCAAAACGGTCCATCGGGGAACGGCGCTACGTCCCCTCCATTTCCCAACCTATCATTGTCTGATTTGGCCAGTTCAAAGACCGTTGGGAATATTTTTCGGGTGGCTACGTGGGAGCATGATCAGAATTGAAATCCATGTCGGTCGATTTTTGGGCGAGTTGTTCGCCAAGGCCATTTTAGCTACATTAAGTGGCTCGGAGAGCCGAAATCTCAATTTTGGCACGGAAGCGGTTCGGCGAGGGAAATTCACCACATCTTCCCCATCATGAAAGATAACCAAGGGCCCAAGAATCATGCAATTCAGACGTGTAACGAGGGATATATTGGCAAAACGGTCTGTCGGGGGACGGCGCTACGTCCCCTTCGTTTCCCAACCTATCCTTATCTGATTTGGTCCGTTCAAAGACCGTTGGGAATATTTTAAGGGTGGTTACGTGGGAGCATGATCAGAATTGAAATCCGTGTCGATCGATTTTTGGGCGAGTGGTTCGCCAAGGCCATTTTAGCTACATTGAGTGGCTCGGGGAGCCGAAATCTCGATTTTGGCACGGAAGCGGTTCGGTGAGAGAATTTCACCACATGTTCCCCATCATGAAAGATAACCAAGGGCCCAAGAATCATGCAATTCGGACGTGTAACGAGGGAGATATTGGCAAAACGGTCCGTCGGGGGACGGCGCTACGACCCCTCTGTTTCCCAACCTATCATTGTCTGATTTGGTCAGTTCAATGACCGTTGGAAATATTTCTCGGGTGGCTACGTGGGAGCATGATCAGAATAGAAATCCGTGTCAGTCGATTTTTGGGCGAGTGGTTCGCCAAGGCCATTTTAGCTACATTAAGTGGCTCGGGGAGCCGAAAAATTATCGGGCAAGTTGATCGGTAATCCACGCACCGAGCGATCTCGCCCTCCCAGCCTAAATCGAGATACGGTCGGAGCGTGGTTGCAACGTCACTGTACGTTTCAATCACGCTCCGACCGCATCTCGATTTGGGCCGGGAGGGCGAGATCGCTCGGTCTTATCTCCCTCGTTATTTATTGGATTACGGTGATTCACGCGTCTATGGAAACCTTATTCCGATCCCTACGGCCCGATGCGGTCGAAATTGACGTTCGACTTCTGCACAAAAAACTGGGCAAGAAACGGAATATAGCCCTTGACGAAAAACGCAGATCCCCACTGTTTTGGCCGTATTTCCTTCGTTACTCGACGGATTGGGATGATTCTTGCTCCGTAGGAAAGCTAACTCAGAGTCCCACAATAATTCCAACCGGTCCAAATCGCATTTCCAGTCCGTTGAAAAATTATCGGGCAGTTTGACCGGTAATCCACGCACCGAGCGATCTCGAACTCCCGACCCGAAGCGAGACGCGGTCGGAACGTGGTTGGATTGTCACTGTACCCCATCACATATGGATTACAAAGGCAAAAGAATCAAGCCATTCCAACTTGTAACGAAGGAAAGTTGCACATAAAACCCGATTCATCGTTGTTCTGAACCGCATGTTCTTCAAACATGATGCACTCGGGATCGTGCGGATCAGCCTGACCACAGTCGTAGCCCTATGAGTTAGCTTGAAATCAGCGTTGGTTTGACATGAATCCGACACATAACGAATGAGTTATGGCCAAAACAGTGGACGTCTACCGCGAAACGGAGCCCAATGGAGGCGACTTGGATTCTGTTGTCTTGGCCCCGTTTCTTGCGAAATAATGTTTCAGTCTTATCTCCCTCGTTACTTATCGGATTGCGGCGATTCATGCGTCTATGGAAACCTTATTCCAATCCCTACAGCCCGATGCGGTCGAAATTTACGTTAGACTTCCGCATAAAAAACTGTGCAAGAAATGGGATATAGCCCTTGACGGAAAACGCAGATCCCCACAGTTTTGGTCGTATCTCCTTCGTTACTCGACGGATTGGGACGATTCTCACGCCATTCGACGGATCCGAACAAAGAGTTTCACTTGTAGTCGCCGCAACATTCTTCGGACAGACAATAACTTCTTAGAGAAATTCTAGCACAGATTGTAGATTTCATACATTGTATCTGAAAACAATATGTAATTGAAGGTATCGAGGATAGAGGCATAGAGCACAGTAAACAATAATTCACATCTGTGTTGCAGGTTAGCTCAAAGGATTGTCTGTGGAGATGTTCCAGAACCTTTGCTAAATCGAAAGGTAGTCTCTCTGTCACAGGACATTTCCAATTACAGCAATGGTGAAACTATTATTTGCAAGAAGCAATTTATTTTGTTCCTTCCGTCCCTCGAAAGCTTACCCCAATGGGACACGAATTTTAAGAAAAACTAATAAAAAGTTGTTTGATGGTTGAATTATATAGAAAAATAGTGTTTAAATGATTATAATTGCAAAGTTGATAATGAGCACATGTACAAAAATAAAAAAGTAAGGAGATTGGGAAAATTTTTGAGGACACCCTAAAAAGGAAATTGTGGTAAACTTTTTTGTTGACGAAGGGAGTATCATTTTTCTACGGTAGCAATCTTCCACTATAGTGTTCATTATGGATTTCATGATAAAAATAGTCTTCCTAAATCCCCAATGGACATTAGCCATCACTCATCATTGGATTTAGACCTAATCCAAGTATTAAAAAAAATACCTACAGAACTCTCATTTTTTTCCTTGTAGTTGGCACGATCATCAACTTTTGTTTCTTAGCCTAATATAAGAGCTTCCCCTTGATTTAGACCTAATCCAAGGATTATCATATCCACCATTCTCTTTTCTTTTTCGCATTATCTTCAACTTCAAATTTATTGATGAAATTAGGGTAGGATCAAGGCATCTGGTATTTCTTCAAAGAATGACATTTGTGAAATATGTCAAGTGCTTGGATAGTTATCACCCCCCTTTGGAAATGACTACAAATATATCATCGATGGACCATTTACATGGTGTCAACTTATTTGCAGGGTTGATTACTGCTTGCTCCGCTGCTGCAAGTCGATATCCGATCACAATTTCCTGTCTCTGACGACCCCTAATCATTATTTCATAGAAACATAGTTCTTCCTGGTCGTAGAGATAGAATTCTGCAGGCTTTATGCACATCTCATTTCCCTGCATATCATACAAAGAGAGTAATAAGGATTTCTATCAAAAATCGTAGAGAACATAAAGTACCCCTCAGAATGTAGTTGCTTTACTAGATAGGCTTTAGCATAGAATTTGAAAGTTCAACATAATGTAAAGCATTGTGATCAAATAAAATATAGAAATTATGTTACTGTAGGTTCTACTAGACTCACAATAAGGCCACCTTTTTATTAATAAGGGTGTGTTGTGTTTGATTGCAAATCTATCATAAGAAAATGAAATATTGAAAAATCTAATCATATTTTAGTGGTCCCCACTTTTTTATCTCATGTTCTCTGAACATTAATGAAATATTATCACGTCAAATACCCCATGGAATATTATCATAGATTGGAGTGAAAATGAGGAAAAAACAGGCTACCCAGAAAAATTTTCTATCATGTCCGACAAAAATTATACACCCTACAAAACTTGTGAAAAGAGTGGAAAAATGATTAAAAAAATAGTACTATATGTTTTCCACCCTTTTCTCCATCAAAGAGAACGCACACTAAGCTGATAATTTTTTTTCAGCTTAGGAGTTTAGAGTAAATAGTGCCACGGAGATTTGTTGTTCGGAGGCGCACACGCCTTACCTGAAGATATAGCTTTTACATATTCAGATACCAACTTTGTGTAAATCTTGGTCTATGAAGTATAATACTAAACAAAACTCTTTCAATTGTGCCACTATACAAACAACAGGCTCACTGATATGACAAATATAGTTGGATTAGTTTCAATATTTCTTGGGTTATTTGCATACGAAGAATCGACAATTTCACCATAAAATATTGGAGTGAAAGGGGAAACTCAAGTGTTATAACCAGAAACAACATTCTCGGATATTATTATTGAGGCACACTGTGATACCTTCAGATGCACGGTGCATACATCCTAATTAAATCCTAATTGTGGTCAATAAACCCTAATTGGGATTGATGAACCCTAACTGAATAAAATTAGAGTGGATGCACCGTACATCCGGATGTACACAGGTTTTTGCCTTAGTATAACATCTATATTATTTAATTGTGTCAGATAGATTTGAGCAGCAGAAGTATCCCAAATCATGATAATCTGGCAATGGGAAAGAATAAAATGAAAGAGAAGAACTGCAGTCCTGATTTCTCTCAAGGCCAAGAAAAGGACAAAGAAATGCAGAGTGATGTTGAAGAGTACCTCTTCTGCAAAAAGTTCTTCTAGCACACGGTTGATTTGCTTGTCTTCTGCCACCATGGCTAATGCCATGCTCACCAGCTCATTTGACAGTACGTAATCACTGATCCTCGTTACAGACACAAGATTTCTAGTTCTAGAATCCAATATCTCACTTATGATTATCGACTTATCCGAAGCTTGCTGCATTTCCTGAATCCACGAACTTTGGGAAAATCCAGAATGGCTCAAAGGAGATGATGACTTGGTGTAAGGTAGTCGTTTTGACTGCAGCAACACATACAATTTTCAACATCTATAGAATTTAAAGGCTGTTGTGCACAAGCTAGATGAGTAATACTTTACTATTGTGCATTTCTAAGTCATGTCAAATCAGATTACATCATATAACTGTCATTCAAATCTTGTGATTTTGATCCTCAAGACAAATAAGAATTATGGCTAAAGAGAACTCTCAAATAAGAAAAGGTAAAAAGAGTACTACAGGTGGGGTTGGGCAGCTGTAAAAAGAATAAGGCCAAAACATGCCAATGACGCAAGAAACGTATGAAACCGAAATGGGGTTGATGAGATTTAATAAAACAATCATGTGCATGCTCTAGGTGGAAGCAAAAATATGAATCACCTGTATATCTCTGATGAGGAGAAGAGTAGCCAGAGATCGTGAATCAGAGTGAACAATAGAGTCTTCCATTGATTCGTCTGCAAGAATTAAAATCTGTTTTCTTAGAGTTAGTGAATGCCTTCGCATTGGAACCCAGAAACATATTGGACAGTTACTCGTAGGTTTACTTAGTTTTTAAATATGGTGATTGTGACTAATTAGGATTAGGAAGTGTTAATTTGAATTAGTTTTTTGTAATATTTAACCAATTGATAGAGTCAGGGGTGGTATATTAACAAATGAGAGATGTAACACCACAAAAGCACTTGTATTGAAAAAGAAATACGAGGAGTGAGGTTTCCACGGGAACTTCTTCCTGTCCAGAAAGTTTCCATTAATGCCATATCATTTAAGCTACTTGATTCCGTCTTACAAAATTGGTTACATACTTCATTTCTTAACAATGATAAGTTAAAATGGATGTTCTGACCCGACTTAATCCAAGAGATTTTAGCCAACATATGCAAACTTGTTTGGATACTATCATGCTTCATGCATTTGGTGATGGAGTTTCCTCTGAGGAGAATGTAATTAACTCTGACAACAGATTCTCTCAAAACCATTTCTCAGCACCCAGAAACAGAAACAGAAACAGAAACAAATGAATAAGTTGTAATGCAATAGAAGTAGGAAACCCGATGCGTAACAGATTTTCCCCGTATATGTGTATGTTTTTGAGGATACAATCGGAAGACCGGTGGACTTCCACCAAACTGAAGGCAGTGTGTAGACTTGATATAGAGAATGAGAGAGATAAAGAAAGTAAGAATACTTATTGGTGTGAATCGGGCATGGAATGTTGCTCCTTTTTGAAGAAAGTAAGAATACTTATTGGTGTGAATCGGGCATGGAATGTTGCTCCTTTCTATACACTAAAAAATGGGCGTGAGAATTCAGGCATGGAATGTTGACTCATTATTTGATTAAGTGGGCATTTGGCTAAGCTTGTTTCAAAAGCTTATAAGATGTAAAGTCTCAATAGCTTGTAAGTTGTCAAAGTGTTTGGATAATTCAGCTTATAAGTTCTTTTAAAATCTTATAAAATGGTAAAACTGTTTTGGCATTATAAGCTCTTTTTATGTATAATGACCAAAACGTACATAATTCATTTCACTAATTTCTCTCATTTATGAACATATATTTTTTCTTAAGCATCACTTATCTCTTATTGAAGAAGTTCAATAATTTTAAAAAAAGAGATACATATGTTAGAGAGAATTGTACGATCAGATATATTAATTTTTTTAGTATACCAAATACCTCTAAATTAACAATCTAATGTTACTGTATCTAAAAAAATCTAATGTTACTTTGGATTCAGTTCATTTAGACTAATTTTACACGAGAGTTTTAATTATTAATCCAATAACACATATATGGGTTGGGTTAAAATAAAAACTTCGGAACTATGAGAACCATTGCACATGATGTATAAAATAAATGCACTATGATAACGCACTGAACATATAATGTTATCATAGTGCAGATACTTTATACTTTGCGCACATTTTACTTTATACGTCTCGTGCAATGGCTCTCACAGTTCTCACGATAAGAAGTTTTTTTCATATATATATATATATATATATATATATAGGTAAATGATCACGTGAGAACCACATCTTTTCGTGAGAACTAAGAACCATGAACAAACACATAAAATATATGAACAACAAACAATCAGATCGTGAACAGTTAAATATAACACGTATACAAGATGTGACCATCTCTTATTCATGTATTTTACTATGTATTATAATTGTTCACGATTGGACAGTCTCTTGTTCACGTATTTTATGTGTTTGTTCATGGTTTGCAGTTCTCACGAAAAGATGTGGTTCACACTTGATCATAACCCTATATATACGCATCTCTGACCAATCAATGTTCTTATTAGGCTCTGTAACATTAAATTTAAACATATGTAAATCCAAATATAAACTTTGGTTAGCTGGAAGATTCAACTAGTAGTATAATCAATGTTCAACAAATAAATTTACAATAACACCAATTAGTAGTTGACTGTTGATCTGCTTCTAATTTATAAGTTAATAGTTAAATAAACTGCTCCATTCCACACGCACACAGGAGAGCGAGAAAGAGAGAGAGAGATGAAATTGATAGGATATATGGTTAATATAGAAAACATACTAAGGCTATTTTTGTAAACTAATTGTTGGTTATAAGATCATGAAATAAGATGGGGTTGAGAATCTTATATTTTTGGATGCTTATAAGATGTTTACGAATATGTTGCTTATAAGTTGTTTAGGAATTTATTTTGCCAAGAGCTTATAATCCTAAACACCCCCTCTAAGTATGATTTTGTGTGAACACAATTAGGTGCCTAAAACAACCTAATAATAAACACTCACACTTTGGATTTATATTTCTCATTCATCGTTGTGGACTTAAAATATACGAGTTTAATGTTCTCATGGAGTATAACATTATTCCATGTTTATCTTTGTCATTCGACAAATGAAGCACTATGAAAGTTGTGCCCAAAATTGCATAATTTTCATCGGACCTTTCACAATTTTCTAACATTTTCAATTTATTATCTGTCATTTAACCCCGGTTATTTAGTTGCTTCTTCATATTCTTGTATTATAACGACCTGTAGATTTGGAGTTTTAATTGCAAAAATTGAAACATAACACTTTAAAGGTGAGGTCGAAATTGCAAATTGGGTCAAAGATCGTGATTTTAATGACATTTATCCCTAAACAGTAATGCAGAACATAGTAACTTATTGATCTCTTTAGTTTATATTACGCAGATTATACTCTTCAACATCTCAAGTATTTTATCCTAGTTAAAACTTCATCAATGCCATACCCAAACAATATCCCTGTGACTTGAACATTAAAATCTGGAATCATTAACTAAGGATGGTGAACACATGGGGTGTTGAGACATGGATATAAGAGTAGCAAAATCATACTTACAGAATCAAATGTCTCTAGGGGCAAACTCTCCAGATGGCGACGTATAACAGCATTCCCTTCACGATGGACTAGTTTTAAATTTACCAATCCAGAAATATCCAGCCCACCCTCTGTCAACTTTTTCTCCCTGTCCTTTTCAGGAACCTCATTGAACATCCATAATTCTGATCCCTGAGACAAAAGTGCCTCTAGAACCTACAAATAGGATTGTGAGAGAACAATTTTTTACAGAATAATTAAAAAAGTAAGAATCCTAAACTATTACAAGCTGAAATTAATAAGCTCTCTAAATATTACAAACCAAGTATAATCCCACATTGAATAAAAATAAAATCAAGCACATCTCAGTCATGATTTGTAAATCAAACAACCAGCAATATAGAGTGCAACTTCATTGGAATGTGATTTTATGACAGCTGAATTTGATCAGAACAAGTCATAGTTATACTTGCTTTTAGAACTGGAGTACATAAGATAGCACTCATGGTTTAGAGAATAACTGAGGCAAGTACAAGAGTAAAAAGTACAGTTAGGATTTCTACACATTTCTAGACAGACAAACTATGAAGCATATGCATGAAGCTTTTGTACACATATTTGTCGACATCTATTATCGATCATTCTCCATAATGAGTTGTATTCTATTTGGTCAACAAATACACACCCTTGGTTATAGAAAGCTGAATAGGCTAGTTTACGCACCACTTAGATCCAACAATAAAATGTACAAGGACGCACTACTTAAACAGCATACTGTATTGGATTTTTAATAAGTGTTAGTGTTGAGTGTTCAGTGTTGAGTAGCCTCCTTGGTTATAGAGAGTAGCATATACTCCCCAAATATATAGAAATTCAAAAAGTAAATTGACACTGCCTTAAGCCAATTTGGATTGGCATGAATCAGTCAGCAATCGTACACCTTAGAGCATGCTGGTAAGAGTAGAGGCATGTCATGGTGCAACAAAGTGGTAAGAAGGATTTTAGGAATCAGCATCACAGGTCTAAAAGTTTGATTTTCAATTCTAATATAGTGGAAGCATGTCATGGTGCGACAAAGTGGTAAGGACTTTAGGAATAGCATCAGCATCACAGGTCTAAAAGTTTGGTCTTCAATTCTGATATAGTGAACTATGACGATTGACGAATGAGAACTGGAAGAAAGATTATCAAGTTAGGAGACTTTATACTGGGCTGACTGTATTAGAGAGGAGGTCAAGGAATCAATCCTCCTCTCCTCTATTATCCTAACAAGTTAAAGGAAATACGTCTTTTCATTAATTACTAAAACATGTTTCTACCCATTAAATAGTACCATATCACGAGTAAAATAATTCTTTCTAGCAGCAACCCTTGCTCTGGCAACATATTTAATTTTAACCCACTTGCACCTACCAAAGATGGAGAAATGATAGAACAATGAATATAAAAATTATGACTTATGAATAAAAGTCAGAAGATACATGAAAATTGTACGAAAGGGATGTAAGAAGTAAGAAGAAATACCATAATCATATCATCAATGTCACGTCGCCAACCACAAAATAGAATCTTCTCTGGAAATTTTGGAGGATCGGTTGTTCTAGGATATACACCTCTCCGGATCTGCAGAGGATACAGTTCATATATGAGATTTGCCTACATTGAAGAGGCAAACAGGCCTGATACCAATTCAGAGAAGTTATCCAACACATCATATGGTCAGAGAAGATAGGAGGACCTTTGGTATGGGACCAGGTGCATATGTATCATCATCCTCAGCTATGACAAGGATTTCATCACCTTCTCGAAGAACATATCTATCATCTGGATTCATTTTAATTTTTCCACCATCTGCATGAACCTTTACTCCACAAGGAATTGCATCAGGGAAAGAAATCAGAACCTCTTCATAACAACAGCCATCTAGTTCAGGCCATCTCTTTATATAGAATTCTGCATTTTCGAACCCTAAAATGTCTTCCCATATCTGCGAAGTCAGGACAACATTCAATTACACCTAACAAAAATGAAAAAGATACAGAAACGGCTGTTGAGATTGTCGTCATGCCAAAACAAGAAATTTCAGCATTTCAAGTAAGTTCATGAATAAAGAAAGTAAAAGTTGGAATGAAAGAAAAAAAGAAAAAATGTCCAAGGACTACCGGTTGATCATCAGAAGCAGCAAGTTTTATACTTGTTAGTGGAACAACCAGGAAGAGAAGAATGAAACAGTGACAATAAAATTTCCTTCTTAACATAATGAACTTAACCAACAATTATGAGACCCCAATATATAACGATCATAAGATTCAAATTTTAAGAAGTTAAATGTAAAAATCAATCTAGAAAATACCAGCCCTTATGGAGTTCACTAACTCATTATCCATGACTGACTTGACCAAATTAAAGACTTCAACTAATTGTTGAGTTTAACTGCATTTCTTCATGATTCAATTTGTTTGTTTGTAATACACTATTGTGGAAACATATGTGAGTGAATATATCTCTATATTCATCAACTATATGCAAGTATGCAAACAAGATAGGCTAAAACTATTCTAGGGAAGTAAATTATAGTAGTAAAGCTTATACAAATTACTTTATATATATATATATATATATAGGAGAAGATTCAAATGAGAACTCTTATTTAAAATGAGAACAAGATAACCATTTTCAGCCCTTCGATCGCGAAGATCTACAATGAATGCGGCACCTGAGTTAGAATCCGAAGAGGTCCAAAAATTTTATTTTTTTTAGTGCAGTGAATTTCACTGCGAATACAGTGACTTTATACATTCACCGCAATGTTCTCACGAAAAATGTAGCTCTTATAATAACCACCCGCAATAAGCATGTAATATAGAGAGAGAGTGTGTGGTTCTAGTGAAAACTATAATTTTTCGTAAAAATGTGAGAACCATTAAAATTACTGCATATGCTATAAAAATTAATGCATCCGCTGTTAAATTTACTACACTAGAAAAAAAAAAAAAAAAAAATTGCTCCCCTTAAGGATTCAGACTCAGATGTTGCATTCATCTTTGGTGATGCATCCACCGTGGATCTTTAACGATCGAAGGGCTGAAAATGTTTCTTTGTTCTTATTTTATCTTGTGGTTTTACACTTTTACTTGAACCTCTCTCTCTCTCTCTCTCTCTCTCTCTCTCTCTCTCTCTCTCTCTCTCTCTTTATATATATATATATATATAAAAGTGAGAACCACATCTTTTCGTGAGAACTGAGAACCATGAACAAACACATGAAATACATTAACAAGAGATGATCAGATCGTGAACAATTATAATAAATAAAATACATGACCAAGAGATGGTTAGATCATGTAACATGTTATATTCACGATCTGACTCTCTCTTGTTTCATGTATTTTATGTGTTTGTTCATAGTTCTTAGTTCTCACGAAAAGATATGGTTCTCACTTGATACTTTACCTATATATATATATGTATATACAAAGGAGTTCAAATAAAAACCTTCTTATCATGAGAAGGTGAGAACATTTTCATTGAATATATAAAGTACTTGCACAGAACGTATAAAGTAAATGCATTTAATATATAAAGTAATTCATCTATGATAATATTATATTTTAGTGCATAATCATAGTGCATCTACGTTGTACTCCCTCCGTCCCCCAAATAACTTCCTAGTAGGGGACAACACAGGTTTTAAGGAAAAGTTGTTAAGTGTATTGGTAGTGAAGAAAAAGTGTTATAATTAATATTGATATTAAAGTGGTGAAAAGGCATTATAATTAGTATTGGAAATGATGAAAGGTTGAAAAGTAAGAATAAATAAAGTATTATTAGTGGTGGGTAATATCCCAAAATGGATAGGAAGTTATTTGGGGAGCATCTTAAATAATTAAATATAGGAAGTTATTTGGGGGACGGAGGGAGTACATTCTATGCAAAAGTTTTCACGTTCTCATGATAAGAAAGTTTTTATTTTATATATAACGGTGGGATATAGTGAGGATCACCCTATAGATGAGAGCTAAAAACCAACTACCACATTAGATTGAATAAGATCGGATGGTCTACCATTAATGAATCACAAAAATCAATCAATTTCCAATGACATCTCATCACTCCTCTTCAGGCTCTTCTCTAGCGTCGCCAAACGATTTTCAGATTCCATTAGGGGGTACTCGAACGGGTTAGTGGCATTAGCTGTGCCAGCAGGTTGGACCAAATTGATACAGTAAAGAAGAGAGATTAAAGTAAACTAGAACTGAACTGAATAGTTGACTCATAATTGAAAGATAAAAGACTACCAGGAGAAGAGTTCTCTAGTCCAAGCGCTAACACCATTTCGATCTTTCACAATAGTTCCTAATTGTCCTAGGATTGTGACGGCTATAAAAATTTATTATGACCTTCACCAAAGCCCATACAAGAGCCCGCAACCCAAAATAACTAATAACTAATAGTAAGAAAGGAAATAACATTATAGAAATCAAGAAACTATATAATTAGGGCAGCACCCTACACCCGTTTCCCTCGACGGGAGGTGTAGACTCGATCCTTAACAACACCACCTAGCACCTTCACTTGGTAACTGCAGCACGTAACACAACTCTTGATAGAGATGCATATGATGACTCATGTTAGACTTGGTAGCAAACCCTCACATGGGTTCAACACCCAAACATGGGCCATTCAGAACTAGGTAGTAATATTCATATCCATACGGAGCACTGAGACTCCAGGGTTATGAACTGGAGTCCTCTTCCATTTGCATCACTTGATGTGGGAGCCCAACTACAAACTTCTGCTACATAGTACATTGTCTTCCCTATTATCAATAATTTCTTAGTTCCTTCCATTTTAGTTTAAGGGGTAAGCGGGGGAGGGGGGGAGCATTATGTTCTCCGAAAGAGTGAACTGTGGATATCCCACATTTTCTTTTTAACATGATCCAAAGACATGTTACGGGATCTGACCTGTGCAAGGCCAGGCTGAAGGGCACACTGTATCATCAGTCTTCCAATGACATCATGTGCAACAACTGTTTCTATGAGTTCACCTCCAACAAGCTTCACCAAGGGCTCATTGTCGAGATCACTCATTTCTACAACAACATGACCCCTCAAGCCCTCCTTTACTCCCGTCAAACTAAGCACAACCCTCAGAGCTCGTGCATCACTCTGTTCCAACAATAAGCATTAAATCATTTGCCAAACATGAACTGTAGTAAGAGGTTTTCAGAACTATAAGTAATAACCTGATCAGCATTCTCATCAGATGCCAATACAATGATTGCACGTGCTTTGGAGACAGAGACCTTCATGAAAAGATCGTGAAGAATGACTGTAGAACTTAATCAAGAGAAAAGGGATCACGAATAGAATTCAATGCTACGAAAAACTATTATGTCACGAGATATATTCTAAGGCGAAAAAAAAAACAAGAATTAGGAAGAAATAAACAAGAGTAGAGAAATGCTGGTGCCGGCCCTGGAACTGGCAGCGCTAAAGTACCTTTTTTAAGTCAGCAAGTATAAGCGGGCTGCCACTTCTACAGATAACTGATGTTCCCATTAAGTCAAACTCTAGCTTTGCTATATCCATCTCCATTTCCTCCTTGTCTCTTTCTGCAAGTACAACAATAACGCCACCGCCAATGCTTTTGTTTGCAATTGCCAGCTGCTTTAAAAGTGAACCCTGCAGCAAAGGATCGTTTATTAACCTTCGCAAAATGATCTCAATGTGAAGTTTAAATATACTAATAGCATAGAATTCAGTGGTAGTGAAGAGTATAGTGACTAGCTATTACGAAGTAAAAAAAATCTAAAACTAGGAGGCCTAGTTTCATAAATCAAACGCCATGAACTACATTTTGGTTTATATGATATGACACAAATCCACATATGTGATGATCTAATAGATGTAAAGGAATTGGAGCATGTGTGCATTGCTGAAGCGACATGGTTTAATTGATGACTTAACCAGTCTATACTTGCAAGATTTTCATGAATCAAGATTTCTTCTCTGTGATGACTTGCAAACAACAGGATGCTACAAAGAAACAAGAAAGGTCACAATTTAGAATAACAATTAATAGATCAACATAAAGTGCTCAATAGCAACAGTTAGAGCCCCCATGTGTTGTAAAAATAAAAATAAACCACATGAATAACTTGAAAGCATTACCAACTTGTCACTCCATCCGAGAATGAGAATATGGTTACTTTCAATAACCTCACTCTTGCCCTTGCGCAATGAATCCACCTTCTCTGAAATAGCATCAGAAACAAGCCCCAGCATCATGGCAAATATAAGCATGCCTCCAGAACTAATAGAAACCGAAACAATCCTCGGCCCTGTACCAACCCTATCAGCATGATTTCCTGAATCTGCCACGAATGTCCAAGAAAGCCAAAGAGCTTCAGCAAAGCTGCTGTCACTTACAGCATATAATGCCAAGCCTCCAAATCCAATGAGGAACAAGGTCGCAAAGAGTAGTGCAAGAAGCTTTGCATAAGGATAAACTGAAAAACACACATCAACCATATAGGCAATTCTTTTCTTCAGAGGAACCTCCTCTTTGCAATCCTTTGTCCACTTTGAAAGACTTCTGATTCGTGGCAGATAATCAAGATATTCATACAACAAGAGTGGTGTTACAAGGGTAACAATAACTGTGTACAGAGCTATAGCTCTAGGGTCACTGTTCACTGAAGACAAAAATGAACTTCCGTTTTCTACTGAAACTTCCAAGTGTTTGTTGTGATCAGGATTTTCATTACTACAAAACCTTTGAAGGTTGGCGTACTCGTCCTGCAATAATATGAACATATCTCATAAGATGATATACGCAAATGTTTAGAGGGTAAATTTGATTTAAGATTTTATTTAGTTTTATGTATACTGAGATCCGATTAACATAAAGATCAAGGGACATAACTTTGGTGGCTGTACAGAAAGAAGAAGGCGAAGATAAATGGAGGAAACATTATAGTTTTATAGTTTTACATAGTACGGAAGTATATGCAGGGATTTTACTTGGAACTTCTAACATACCTTCAACCTTGAGACTTCATTTCGCAAGAATATTGCAAAAGTAGCAGATGTAAAGCAGAAAAACTTGAGCTGCGAGTGAAATCATACATATATCAGAGCCAAG
Source organism: Salvia miltiorrhiza (assembly GCF_028751815.1). NCBI lineage: Eukaryota > Viridiplantae > Streptophyta > Magnoliopsida > Lamiales > Lamiaceae > Salvia > Salvia miltiorrhiza. Next base: position 4,570,485 of record NC_080388.1, read on the forward strand.
CTCATCAATAAAATCAAAGCCTCAAAATCATTGACATTTGACAACAAAATAACAGAAAAAGAAGGACAAAAGACTAAATTATTCTGTCCTTTTCCCTTACATTTGTGAAACTGATAAAATATATAACAAGAGTCATATCATATCAAATTTAATAAGAACAAACAGGTATGGACACATTAATATAAATCAAGGTGTATGGAACCTAACAATATGGAGAAAGAACAAATCAAGAATGTAGTCCTGTGGGAAGGTATTACAGAAAGAAAAATGAAAAAGGAAAGGAACAGGAACAGGAACAGGAAAAAGGAGAACTAGAAGTTGCAGTTATCATCAGAGAGTACTGGCAAATTGCAAAGAGTGAGCAAAAAGGGAGGATCTTGAGTCACATCTTAGAAGAAGTCCATGCTGTTCAAAAGATCCCACATAATGTTGTTTATATTAAAATATTAAGGTGTACCACATCAACAGTCTTCATATTTGACACATCAAGTATTTGCACATTAGTTGCTAGTATAAATGTGTCAAGATTTGGCAATACCAAACTCAATTGAAGTTCCTTGCTGTTAAAGGACAATTAAGCACTAGAACAGGATTGAGGTAGATTTAAGTTTAGGGTAGCATTGGTGGGCTTCAAATCATAAAGAGTTTAAACCCATATTCGTATCCAATCTAATTAGAATAAGGAGCTGTTTACTTAGTTAGAATTATCTTTAATTTTAAGATTATAATACTCCATCAATCTTAAAAAAGATTATTGTTTATCATTTTATAAAAAGCAATAAAACATCAAGCAAAGCTTATTATATGCATCTAGTTTATATAGATATATAAAGGAATGATATGCTAATCACCTTTTGCGAGCACAGTTCACATTTAGTTCATGTTATTATATTTTGTTTTCTATATTAATTTTGATTCTAATACTTCAGAAATTATTATTGAATATTGACATAAAAAAAATTATATATAGCATAAAAATTAATGCTCAATTTGTTCTTTTTATTCATTTATTTGAAGGTAAAGGGAAAAAAATCGAGGTTTGATTTTTATTAATTTGTAAAATTAATGATGTCAATAAAAATTTCTGAAGTATTAGAATCAAAATAAATATATAAAACAAAAACTAATAATGCTAACATGAACTAAACGTGAGCAATGCTCACCAAAGGTGCTTACAGAAGGTGACTAGTATATAATTCCTCTATATATAAACAAAAGAAAGAGATTAGTTCCTTATCATGAACTGGTGTAATTCGTTGATTTATGGACAATGCGCAACAGTTTTAACTAAAGTCAAAGCAAGCAATACTATTTAACTCTTAAATACTTCCTGAAAAGACCAACTCTGAAAATCACTATCACATAGTTAAATATTGCAAATGCTTTCTAATTCACACGATGCAAAGTTGATTTGAATCATCTGCGAGTGAATGAGAAGAAGTTGGATCGTCTGTTGGAGTTATTTTATTAGTATCTTTATTTAATTGACAATACATAAAGTTTCAATTTGTCTATGTTTTTACCGCGAAACAAAATTGTGGTTGGATGGGGAGGATTAGGCCATTTTAGGCGGTGATGCCAGAGACAAGTGCAACAAAGAGAATGGAAGAAAAGTCCAATTGTGGGACCCACAGAAAAGGGGAAAAAACGCGAATGGCAGTTAACATTCCATCAGCCAAGCGGGCAAATTGCCCGAAAAGAAAAACATAAAGAATGTAATTGCCCAACGTGAAACGATGGAGGATTTTGAATTTCTCTCGGGGCTATTTGGACCTTATCCCTTTTTGTAACTATGGTCAAAGAACATGTGTCTAATGAGTGGGTACATCCTAGGAAAAGAAATTTGCAGCTCCAGCTAGCTCTATATAAGTGTGAAACTCTAGATGACAAAGTCAGAAAATATACTTACTTTGGCGGGCAAATTGCAGTTATCTCTAAATAGAGTGTTATATTTCGAACTAAAAAGTGATACTTCTAAAGCTCATGATCCACACAAGTTTTTCTTCCTTTAACTCCGATGAATGATTAGCTTTTCGTTTCCTTCAATCGAAACAAGAGGTTCTTAAACACCTAAATCGAGCAAAATAACACCCTAAACCCATCCCATAGCAAAATAAAAGATAAAATCACATTATAAATCAATAGCCGCAACTGTACTGAGAAAATGAGATGGGAAACATAATTAAAAATGGAGGAAGAAATTAAGTAGAGGAGGAACTTACCAAATAGACCCTCCAAGAATTGTTGAAGGATGAACTCTTCTGAATCACCGTATCATGATTGCCGGACACAGATGCGACCGCGGGAGCAGAAACCAAACCCAAAGAGGCTTGGAGCGACAGCGCCTTCAAATCCTTATCGGCTCGAAGCCTCAACTTATTCAGCGGCGAAGTCAAACCCCCTCCGCCACCACTGCTCAAGCTAGGCGGCATAGAGGCGCTGCGCGCCGACAATTGAGGCGGCGGCGGCTGTGATTTGGGGAAAGAAGAAGAAGATTTCACGGAGACGTTCCTGCGAGTGGAATAGCCTCCGAGATTCGAAGGGAAGACGTAATCCCGGTCCGAGAAATTGAAGCTGAAGGCCTCGCTACTGCTGCTGGTGGAGGCGGAGGAAGACGTGGCGGTGGCAGTGGAGGAGGCGGCGGAACAACTAGAAGGAGGGGTTTGGGAGATGCGGCGGAAGAGGGGGCCGGGAAAGTGTGGGGTTTGGGAATCGTCGGAATTAGAGGACGTCGTTCTGGATTTCTTGCTCAGCGGTGGCCTCTCCGGTTTCGCCGGACTTGATTGCCCGCTGTTGCCCTCCTTCATGTCTTCTCTCTCTATGTGTGTGTGAGAGAGAGAGAGGGCTAGAGATGCCTCACAGTCACAGCGGGGGTGGAGGAGTGTCTGAGACTTGGTAGGTCCTATCCTATGGGATAAGACAAGATAAATATAAACAGGAGGGCCCAAAACTACAAGTGAATCTCGTTTAAAAAAATGCGGCGTTTACTGGTAGCCAATATTAACACCTAGATAACAATGCAAAGTTACAATTTTGCCCTTTTATGATTTAACAAATGACACGCGTGTCCTTGTTTGAATTTCCAACGCACTTTTTACCAATTACCAACTACATGTGAAATTTGAAGCTCTAGATTTGAAAATAAAATTAAGAGAATTGAGTACTATAAAAATCAATTTTGACAAAGGAATTAACCCCATTTTTTCAGGATCTTCACAAATCTAGTGATTCTGTACAAATTTACCAAAATTTCGGTGGGATTCTCTTTATACAATCAATATTGACACTCAAAAAACGAGTAACCATAAAATTACATCCTTGAATGCAACACACACTTGGACAAAACAAGGCCACATAGCTGGTAAAAAATCTGATTTTTCAATTAAAAATATTTTCAACTGAAATTCAAGCTCACTGCTCCTAAGGTCAGAAGACAGAAGCTAGAAACTAGTTTAAGAAGAAGTGCAGAGTCGCATCTCAGCTTCGTATAAGCAAAAAATAAGTATCTACTTGATTTCTGATGAGTGATGACTTAAAGCAACCTAACGTCGTTTTGCTGGAGGAGCACCCTTTTGGGAACTGAGTTATCTCCCTTGATAAATAGAAGCTGGCGCCTTCTCTAATGTTGGATGAAATGCTACCAGTTGAAGTATTTCCTGCAACAACCTGCAGTGTTGGAAAAAATATCATAAATCAGTTGGACAAAGAAAGCATAGCTTATTTGTTTTAAGACAATGCTTCATAAAATTATGCGCAGCAATATCAAAAGAGCATCCCTACGAAAATAACATCAATCCAGCAACATATCACAGGCAAGCGAGAAGAGCAGCAAAAACAGAGAGTGATGTGTGAAAAAACAGATCTTTATATATTCAGCCAAAAACGGAACATATACGGCATTACAGGTATGAACCAAAGGCTAAACAATGCTATGAAATTGTGTGTGCCACACGACAAATGTATACGATGATTTTCAGTTTAAATTGAATCATACCTTGGAGCAATCACCGCGCCGCTGGCTAATCTTCGCCTGAGTAGGGAGCAACCACCGTCGTCGCAGCTTCGACTTGATTACCCAACGAAAAAGAAAAAGCAGGCATGTCAAAAAATCACAAGCTATCAGACGTGGTAACGATAATGAAACCATGTATCTTTTTTATTGCAATTTACATAAGCTGAAATTTATAACAAAATCGCACTACTGCATCGTTTGCTATAAAGGAACCACACATAATTTTTGCAGGTATTCCAAATAACATAGAACCCTAGAGACTTCCCTCTGGATCCCTAAATCGAGCTATTAACTCAGCATCTGGAGGTTGCACTCAAACATAGAACGAGTGGAGAGAAGAATCATACCAGATCGCCGAATTAATCGATGCTTGAAATCTCGTAGGGAAAATCGATGCTTGAAATCTTGGTGGCATCAAAAAATTCTTCTAGTTTGAAGACGACGGCGGGAACTTGTGGTTTTGAATTTCTAAATTCTATTTTGGGGGCAATATTGATAATCGAAAATTGTGTCTAGCGTTTTTGGCCTGAATCCGGCGTCCTTCGATGGTTTATTAACCTAGAGATTTCTAAAGAATAAATACGGGCCAGCGGGCTTCCTCGGATCGTCTTGCTAATTAACCCACGCTAGCAAATAACAAATAAAACGCAAGACTAAATAACATTCTAGCATTATCATACCTAGCAAATACAGCCTTAAGTTTCACGATATGAAATTGAATTTGTTGAGATTTACTATGTACTTTTTGCCCGTCATTAAAACAAATTAATCACGTGCTCTAACATGAAGACATCCATCGATTAAGATAATTTTAAGTAGAGTTAGTCTTGGGTCAGACCAACCTGACCATCAGACCGAGTTGGGTCGGGGCTTGGGGCGCGGATTGAGTGCGGGCTGGACAAGCAGACTAGGTGGGTTGGGCGCGGGCTGAAAAATAATTATTGTTATGACTAAAAGTAATAATCAATCTGAACAAATGTAATGTTTCGAAACATTACATTTGTTCATATAAATAATTACTTCTTATTAAGACAATAGTTACTTTTTTCTATTTTTTTATAAATTACCTTTATTCATATAAATGATCATTTTTTTACGACTATAATTACTTTTTCTTATAATAATAATTATTTGATCAAATAACAAAAAGTATAAATTCTAATGAATAAAAGTAGCAATTATCGTGAACAAATGTAATAATTTAGAAACGTTACCTTTCTTCATAATAATAACTGCTTTTTATTATAATAATAATTACTTTTTAGGGTTTAAGTGGGGAGGGAGGCGCGGGCCGGATGGCGGGTCAGACCCGGTTTGACCGTCAGACCCGAATTTGCGTTTTAACTAGGGGTGTAATCGAACCGAGCCGAACCGAAAAGTGATGTGTTCAAATTTGGTTCGTTTAGTATCGAATCGAATCTCAAACCTTACTTACCGAATACTTTGAGGCTCACGAGCCTATAAGAACTTTCTAAATTTATATTTATACTCAAAATATTTATTATTTTATTTTAAAAATAAATTATTTTATTCAAAATAATAAATATAATAATTATTTTCTTATAACAAACAAAATTAATTAGAGATTTAATATAATTATTATTAATTATAGTGGATAAATATAAGTTGTATCTACTAAGAGCTAGCACTCACAGTGGGTGACTCGATGGCACCCACTCGAGTCACCCACATATCGTGTCCCCCACTGCAGCAGCCATGGACTCAAGGTTGACCCGATTTATCGAGTGAGGCCTGATCTTCAAAATGGCGGGCACGTGTGGACACGCGCCAAATAAAAAAAAATCAAATTTGAAACTAACGGCTATTTAGCCGATTTTTTTTTTGTTCTAACGGCTATTTAGCTGTTTTTTCAAGTTTTTTTTTCCTTTCTATAAATATCTCTCCCTCATTTCTTCATTCATATACACAAATAATTTCTCCTTCAATCTTCCTCTCTTTCTCTACTACATTTTCATAATCTTTTCCTTCAAAAAATGGCGAAACAGTTCGATGATACTTCGTCGTCTTCGTCCAATGGGGTAGCGCAAGAGATCATCGATGAGATCCAGTGGCAGAGGCAATTGATTGCTAAAATGTACTCCCAATCGGAGCCGACACATGTTGTTCATCACCGATAATACATCTACCGTGATCGTAAGGCTGCTCATTTACGTCTTATGCAAGACTACTTCAACAACAATCCGACGTACGGGCCTACATTTTTTCGACGTCATTTTTTGATGCAGAAGGAGTTGTTCTTGCGCATCGTCAATGTTGTGCAAGGTAAAGATACTTACTTCCAGATGAGCCATGATGCACTAGGTCGGGACTCTCTCACGTCTTTGCAGAAATGCACGGAGGCTATCTGCCAATTAGTCACTGACGTCAGTGCGGATACTTTCGACGAGTATCTCAAGGTCGCTGACACGACGGGGCGTCTATTCCTAAAGAGATTCTGCAAAGCTGTCATCTGGGCTTACAGAGCCAATTATCTTCGCCGTCCAACACCGGAGGACGTCAAACGCCTTCTTCAGATGCACGAGGCGCGACACAGATTTTTTGGGATGCTCGGGAGTCTTGATTGTATGCATTGGGCGTGGAAGAATTGTCCAAAGGCGCAGCATGGCGCATATACATGCGGTGATCAAGGGGAGCCCACCTTGATCTTAGAGGTCATTGCATCCCACGATTTATGAATTTGGCATGCCTTCTTCGGTGTCGTCGGTTCGAACAATGACATCAACCTTCTGAACCAATCGCCTCTGTTCTCTGGCGTGTTGGATTGAACGTCGACGCCGGTGATCTTTGAGGCCAACCGGCACTACTACCAGATGGGCTACTACTTGTGTGACGGCATATATCCGGAATGGCGTCGCTTCGTCAAGAGTCCATCGATGGCGACCAATCCAAATGAGGTGAGGTTCAAGAAGATGCAAAAATCAGCACGGAAGGATGTTGAATGTGCCTTTGGAGTGCTTCAGGCTCAATGGGGAATCATTCAAAGTCCGACGCGAAATTGGTACGTCGATCGAGCATCTCAAGGACATCATGATGTGTTGCATCATTCTCCACAACATGATTGTGGAGAACGAATGTGAAGCGGCTACCCACTAGAGAGATGTATATGGAGGACACGGGGCGTCTAAGCAATGACTCGACGGAGAGTGCTCGAGCAACCCCGCCTAGCTTCGAGGAATACGTGCAAAGAGATGCACTTCTTCGAGATAGACAAATACATGCTCAAGTCCAAAAGGATTTGATCGAGCACGTTGCGGACCTCTAGGGCCGGAATAATTATTTTAGGATATATTTTTAAATTTTTAAGATTTATGTAATTTTTAGGTTTTTAAAATTAATGCAATTTAAATTTAAAGTAAATTGTGTTATTTAAATTTATGCAATTAAATTAAGGGTTAATAGCCGCTAAATACATCAGAAAGTTTTATTTTCTGGTATATATCATGACCCCTAATTTTGGCGGCTAAATACACCAATTTTTAATTTGTCTGATTTTTCCCATAAATTCAAAGTTTCCCCAAATTAAAACTGACGTGGCAGTCGGAATGCCAACGTGGCATCGGAATTGCCAAATCACACCCGCACACACTGTTCACTCTCTCTAGGGGTGTGCAGCGGGTCGGACCCAGACCGACCCGGACCGACCCGCCGGGATTGTAGACCCGAAATTTTTAGAAAAACGAACCGACCCGGACCGAAATTTTCGAGCGGGCCGACCCGGGACTGGACCGAACCCGAGCAACGGGTCCGGTTCGGTCCAGATCAGACCCGCTAAAAAACCTAATTTTTTCCCCCTATTTTTCACCTATTTTGATTCCCTTTCACAAATCACAAGGCCACAACAAAATTAAGCAATGATAGTCCTCTTTCACAGTGCAAAGGAACATGTTTCTCTCTTTGCATGCTCGAGAAACCTCAATATTCTTGTCACACATTTTATCAAACACCTCCCGCGCACTATCAGTTTTTCCCACACTCTCCATCACAGGTCGGCGTCTGGGCAGGGGAACACCGCGTCTGCGCGTCAGGCGCAGGCTCGCAGCGGTGCTGGGCGTCAGGGCGTGGTCGGACTGGTAGGCGGGGCGGCGGGTTTGAGTGAAGTAAATGGGTGTGCGGCGAGGCGTCTGGACTCTGGGCGCGCAGGGAGGAGACCGGGAGTCTGGTGCAGGCTCGCAGCGCAGCGGTGCTGGGCGTCAGGGCGTGGTCGGTCCGGTAGGCGAGGCGGCGGGTTTGAGTGGAGTGGATGGGTGTGCGGCGGGGGGGGGGGGGTTTGGTTAGATTGAGGAGTGGATGGGTGTGCGGCGCAGACAGCAGACTTCAGTTAGTATATTCTTAGGGTTATATTATTATTATAAATATTAATTATTAAATATAAATATTAAATATTAAATTTTAAATAGCACGGGTCGGTTCCGGGTTCACCGGGTTTCGACCGGGTTCGACCCGGACCGACCCGAAAAACTTTCGGTCCTCAAAATAAGACCCAACCCGGACCAAACACCTATAGTGGGCCGGTTCGGTCCGGACCGAACCCGTCGGTCCAGGCGGGTTCGGCGGGTCCGGGTTGGGTTTGCACACCCCTAACTCTCTCTATCTCTCACGTCGTATCGCCGAATTCCAGGAATTGAGACTGAGGATGGCGATTTCTCGTCGGTCTTCCAGATGCGGGAGCTCGCCGAATCTCTTCGCGACTCACCGAAGAAGGAGTCGACGCAGCGGCGGCGGCTGGAATCAAGGAGAACATGAAGGATCGGGGCTCGAGTACTTTGCGGACTTCAAGTTGCAGCGGCGGGATTTCGTAGGGAGAGGGGTGGCCGGCGTCCGATAAGGAGCGTCGTTCTCGGCTGGGCCTGACCTCACCGGAGGAGGAATGACGGCGGCGAGATTGGAGAAGAGAGAAAGGACTGGCTTGCGATCTCTGATTTGGAAAAATCAGGGCTCGATTCTTCGTCTTTGTGTACGGGAAAGAGAGAGGAGGGGGCAGCGCTGTGCTTGGCGGCATAGGACCAGTCGCCGGAGGAAGGGCGTTGGTCTAGTCGGCGATGGAGACGGTCGAAAAACGGTGGTGGCGCCGGGGTGGAGAAGGAGGAGGGTTTGCGCAGGGGGTGGGGGAAGGGGAGGGGGTGACGTGGCTAGATTAGGGGATATAATTAATAATTTTATTCTTAATTAAATATAAACTAATTTTAATTAATAATGAAACGACGTCGTTTTGTTTAAGTACTTGCCACGTCAGTTTCGATTTCGCCGGAGTCCTTCGTCGTGGGAAAAATCAGACAAATTAAAAATTGGTGTATTTAGCCGCCAAAATTAGGGGTCATGATATATACCAGAAAATAAAACTTTCTGATGTATTTAGCGGCTATTAACCCTTAAATTTAAATGAAAAATATAAAAATCAAAACTAAAACTATCAAGTCATCCACTGTGGCCTCCTAACTCAATATGGTCTCCCTTCTACCAGGTCAGCTATCAAGTCACCCCAACTGTGGATGTTCTAATAATTTATATTTTTCAAGCTGAATCACTTGACGAACAGACGAACTAACGAGCCGAATACTACCAAGCTCAAGTTTGGTAGGTTTATTTATCGAGCTTCTCTAAACGAACTTGAACGAGCTTTTTTCAAGCCGAGCACCGAGTAGTTCACGAGCAGCTTGATTTGTTTATAACCCTAATTTTAACTGATATAACTAAGAGCATCTCCACTGCGGCTCTAGCGGTGGACTCCAGCCCGGTCGCTAGAGCTGCCCCTGCGTTGGTGCACCCCATTGGTTTGAATTGAACTCTAAAATTGAAATTGGGCTTGATGTAAGGCGTGCACTAAAAAAAATAAAATCTTAATCGATCGAGCTATAATTAATTTATCATAATTTTTATTTAGTTATTGTAATTTTATTGTTTAATTATTGTATTTTAATTAATGTAATATGACAATTTTAGTTTTAATGAAATATTAAATTAAATAATAATAATAAAAAATAACGCCTCAATTAAAACTTTTAGTTCTAAGACGGAGACCTACACCTTACTCCTTAGAGCCTCGAAGGGGCTTTTAGGTTTGGTAGGTATTAATGTTAATTTCCAGCATCGTCCAAATGAGGACGAGGAAAGCAAGAAGGCAGACAAAATCATACACGCTCTTCTAGTTTCTCTGTTTGGTTATGTGAAATACGAGGATGAGGGCAGGCTGTTGATCACAGCCCTGCTCGACAAAAAAAGTGGTGAAGTAGAATGAAGGCCTTAAAGACTGCTTACCGCAGAATCATAAGTGCCGTGAAGCCGATACCGCCTCACGGATTTTAGGATCTCAATCTCTCTGCCCCTTATGAGAAAGTGTGGTTGGGGAAGAAGCTTTAGAGCATCACTAACACATTACTCGAGTGCCTACTCGAGTAGAGTATTGCACTCGAGTAGGGCGTTGCAGGTGAGTGCTACTCGAGTCTTCGAATATGTACGAGTAATTTCCTTTTTTTTTCTTTTTTTTTTTAATTCTCTTCTCCTCTTTAAAAATTTCTCTCTCCTCTTTAAAAACTAAAAAAATCAAGTAGGTTATCAAGTAAACTCAATGCAGCACTACTTACTCAATAACACAACCACTATCAACTAGGCTATCAAGTAAGCCCATTGCTGATGCTCTTAAGTCTTGGACATTTCTTGCTAAAAGTTGTAATCTCGTGTTTATTTATGTTACTTGATACACTAAAATACCTCTCTTTTTTGCATGTTTAATTTTGCTTAGTCTTGGACATTTTCCGTGTAATTTTCTTTAAGGGCACTAACAATAACCAGGCTAATAAGCAAAAAGTGTTAAGTGTATCATCTCAATGATCTCATAGTGCTAATATAGTCTTGGCTAAGAGCGTGGTTTTGATGAATAGATTCAATTTGTATTGTATCAATTTTGATGATCACTACAAAAAAACGCGTTTTTACCGGCGAAAACTACCGGCGGCTATTTTGTCGTCGGTAGCTAACGGCGGCACGGCGGCGGCAGTCCAGGCGACCCGAACTTTCGAATTTACCGGCCATCTACCGACGGCAAATTCCCCGCCGTTAGCTAGCGGCGGCGACGCCGCCGTTAATATTAAAATACGCATTAAATAATTTATTTTATAGAACTAACGGCGGCAAAGTTGCCGCCGCTAGCTAGCGGCGGCATTTGCCGTCGGTAACCGTTTAAATATAGGGCAGCGGGTTCCTTCTTTTTTCAGTTTCTGCGCCGCACACACACACGAAAATCCACCCCCCCTCCCCTGCCTGCTGCTGCTTCGCCGCCGCCGCCGCCCTAGCAGGTATCTCTCTCTCTCTCTCTCTCTAGATCTATATATATATATATATATATATATATATCTCATTAATTTTAATTATATATATATAATTATATAATTTTCACTTATATTATTTATTGTAGTTCGACGACCTCGTTTCACCGCCTTCTTCACGACACCCACCGGAAACCACCACCGTACGCTCTCTTATTTATTTATTTATTTAATTATGAATTTATTTATGTATTTAATTATATATTAATTAAATAGATTTATTTGTTATATATAGTTAATTAATTTATAATTAATTTTGTTTATAACTAAATTATATGAAGCATGATTAATTTTAAATTATATTAATCTATGTAATATATGTTGTTAGTTTAATTTTAAATTATGAAGTATGATTAATTTTAAATTATGATGCATGATTAATTTTAAATTATATTAATTTTAATCAATTAGTTTAAGAATTGTTTGTTAGAATAATTTATATATGTTGGATAATTTTGTTAAATTAAATGTTATGTGCTATGTGTTTATGAAATGTTATATTATTATATATATATATATTGTGGGATAGATTTAATCAATTTCTTAAGGATCTTCTCCCTTTGGGATACAAATTGATTATTTCTTAAGGATCTTCTCCATACAAATGATTGTTTTTAATTTAATTATTGTATTATTGCTTCGACATTGGGGGGCCGGGTAGACCTAGTATAGGCTTAGTAAATTAGGACCACTATGGTCACTATAGTTGCTGGTAGAGTCGAGCACTTGGTAGTTAGGATAGTGGGGTTATGCTGTCAAAATTTTGTTAGATTTCAAGTAATTTATTATATGTTATTTGTTTTTTTCAATTAGAATTTGCAAGAATGAGTGATAATCGTACGTGGATGTACGCGAGATACAATGATCGTACCGCATTTGAAACGGGGCTTGAGTTTTTCCTTGAGTGGGCGTTCAATCAAACGGCGTACACAGATGGACAAGGTAACATTAGGTGCCCGTGTAAGAAGTGCAAGAATCAAGCGTATTTAGATGTACCTACGGTCAGAAAACATGTTAGTAGGCGTGGATTTGTCCTGAATTACAAAGTTTGGGTTTGTCACGGGGAAGCACCGCTGTCTATGCCGAGAGAACATGCTATAATGAATGAGGATGATGGATTATACAATAACTACGAAAGGATGGTGCATGACCATGCTGGACCTAGTAATTATCAAGATCCTCCAAATCTGGAGCAGCCGCCCAATAATGACGCTCAACAGATTTATAACATGTTGGATGCAGCGGATACTCCATTGTACACAGGATGTGACACGTACACACAATTAAGTTGGATGACTCAATTCATGAGCATAAAGACTGAAAGCCACATGTCAGAGAGGACTTACAATCAGATGTCTTCGATGATGAAAGCTGCTTTACCAGAGGGTAACAACTGTCCAGAAGACTTCTATAGTACGAAAAGAAATCTACGTGGTTTGGGTTTGCCAGTAGAGAAGATCGATTGCTGTGTTAATAACTGCATGTTGTATTGGGGGGAAACTAGTGAGCTACATAGTTGTATGTTCTGTGACCAATCACGATATAAGGACAGCTTGCGTGCATCTGGGAGTCGCAGAAAGAAACAAGTGCCCGCCAAACAGATGCACTATTTTCCCTTGACGCCCCGATTGCAGAGATTGTTTGCATCTCCTGCAACTGCTGAACATATGCGGTGGCATGCGACCTCTACAGACGATGGGATAATGCGCCACCCGGCCGACTCTCCGGCATGGAAACATTTGAATTCAGTCTTTCCTGGATTCGCCGAGGAGATCAGAAATGTGAGATTGGGCCTCTCTACAGATGGTTTTGCCCCATTTGCACAATCAGGGCGTCAATATTCTTCTTGGCCAGTTATTGTCACGCCGTATAACCTGCCTCCGTGGTTGTGCATGAAAGAACAATTCATGTTCCTCACAGTCCTCGTGCCTGGCCCATCAAACCCAAAGATGAAGTTGGACGTATTCTTACAGCCATTGATACACGAGTTAAAATCTCTGTGGGAGGTTGGTGTGAACACTTACGACATATCGTTGAAGCAAAATTTCCAGATGCGAGCAGCTCTGATATGGACTATCAGTGATTTTCCAGCGTACGCTATGTTGTCTGGGTGGGGTACAGCTGGGAAATTGGCATGTCCACATTGCATGGAGAATACAGAAGCATTCACTTTGCCGATGAGTGGAAAACAATCGTGATTTGATAATCATCGGAAGTTCTTACCTCCTAACCATGTGTTTAGGAGAAACAAAACTTCATTCTTGAGGAATAAGACATGCAATGTTGGTCCACCAGAACAAAGATCAGGAATACAAATCTTGAATCAAATCGAGGGGTTAGGCTTCGTGAAGGTTACCGAAGACTTCGATGGCAGGAACGCTCAACTCGCCAAATATCAAGATGTAGGGTGGAAAAAGAAAAGCATATTTTGGGATCTACCCTATTGGAGACATCTTTTGATTCGACATAATCTAGATGTCATGCACATTGAGAAAAATGTGTTTGATAACGTGTTTAATACTGTCCTGAATGTGAAGGGGAAGACAAAAGATACAGAAAAATCTAGAGAAGAATTGAACACCTTCTGCAAGCGGAAAGAGTTGAAGAAAGTGGATGGAACTCGAGGGTATCCGAAAGCATGTTATACGCTTGACAGGGAAGAGAAGAAGATGGATCAAGAGTCTTAAGTTTCCCGATGGGTACGTGTCAAATATTAGTTGATGCGTTGACATGAACGCCCTGAAGATGCACAACATGAAAAGTCACGACTGTCACGTGTTCATGCAAATCCTTCTGCCTGTTGCATTTAAAGAACTTCTTCCTAAGAATGTTTGGGAGGCAATTACAGAGTTAAGTTTCTTCTTCAGAGAATTAACATCCCGCAACGTAGCCATATATGACATGAGAATACTGAGTGAGAAGATAGTTGTTACTCTTTGCAAACTTGAGCGTATCTTCCCTCCTAGTTTATTTGATTCAATGGAGCACCTACCAGTTCATTTGGCAGATGAGGCACGATTGGCTGGTCCAGTGCAATATCGGTGGATGTATCCTTTTGAAAGATATTTGAGGACATTAAAAAATCATATAAAAAACAAAGCCAAGGTTGAGGGGTCCATCGCCAATGCATACTTACTTGCAGAAATGTCAACCTTCTCTTCGTTTTACTTTGAAGATCAAATATCTACAAAGTGGACAACTTTGCCTCGCAATATTGAGATGCCCGTTGCTGAAAATGATGATCCTCTTTGTCTCGCCATATTCAAACCTATTGGACGTTCACTTGGCCGAGGGACGAAGAGATACATGGATGAGCGCGAATGGCTTGCTGCACACATGTATATTTTGAGCAATTGTGCAGAGGTTGCAGAGACATATAGCAAGTGAGTATTCTCGTTCAATTTACGTATAAGAAGTGTTCATCATATATAGGTGTTAACATATTTATTTGATTCTTTGTATCCAAGGATCTTCGAGGAGGAAAAACGATATGCAAATCCTTACATGACTGATGCAGAGTTTGAAGTCGCGTTTCACAACGAGTTTATTGTGTGGTTTAACCATTACGTAAGAGACGATAAATTTATGTTAAATATACATTTACTTACTCTAAAATTGGCTAGCAAACTTAAACGATATTTGTGTGAAACAGGTTTGTCGTCCTTGTAACGACGAGTTGAACCCTTATATTAGGTCGCTTGCAGCTGGACCATTAAAGGAGATTGAAACATACTCTGGCTATTTCGTGAATGGCTACAGGTTTCACACAACTGATCATGATAGAGAGAGTGTGACTGTGAACAGTGGCGTTTGCATAAAAGGCTCGGTCTATGGTAGTGATAGAGATGTGCTAGACTTTTATGGGCGTCTGCAAGAGGTTTGCGTGCTGGAGTATCCGGGGTATCCAATTAAGCAGACAGTCTTGTTCAACTGTGAATGGTTTGACTTGTCGGCTCAGGGAACTTCTATTGATACAGACTTCAAGTTAGTTTCACTAAACCACACACGAAGATATAAGAAGTATGATCCCTTTGTTTTGGCGAGTCAAGTAGTTCAAGTGTTTTACTGTCCCTATCCCAGTACGAACCAATCAAAGAAAAATTGGTGGTCAGCATGCAAAGTCAACGCAAGATCAAAGGTTGAAGTGTCTACTGCAACATCTACATCAACATTAGATCAACCATTTCAAGAAGAAGTGGTTACTATTATGCCTACTCACACAAGTGTAGGCATTGAACAACCACTTCTCCTTCATCCCCTCGGTGGAGTCGTTGAGATTGAAGATGACGATGAAGCAGAAGACGATGATTCCCCATTGACATCTAACGATAGTGATGATGATAGTAGTGATGCTTATGAATAAATGTAAATGCACATTTTGGTTGAATTTGATTGCAAATTTCTTATGTTTGTTAGTTACTGTTAATGTTATGTTTCGCTATATATTTGTTAATTTAATTGTATGCAACAGGCATCATGTCTACCTCTCGAGGTTTCTTGGGATTTGGGAGGCGATCTGGCGTTAATGCGCCAGAAGCTACAGCAGATACATCTGATGGGTCTGGGACGCATATTTCTGGGACTCCCGAGACTCCCCAGGCTTCTAGTAGTTCACGGGCTAGAAGGCCTAGGGGCCCTACAGCTGCCGATATCAGAGAGAGAGAGGTTAAGGCACCTGATGGGAGGACGGTATTGCAGAGGCATCCTACGACTGGGTAAGTATTTTAGTTAAAATTACTGTTTCTCGTACACCATGATTAAGTGACAAAATTACTTGTACACAGTGTTTTGTTGGAGCCCACTGGCCTGTCCAAAGCTTGCACGCGCACATTTAAGATGTTTGAAAACCCAGGCGGGTACACATGGAAGTTGACGCCCCCGACGATGAAGGATAAATATTTTGATGAATTACAGGTACAATTAAATTTATAATACATATAAATATATCATATTAAATTGTTAAAATGTTTGATATTAAATTAATTCTCTTTCTTTCAACAGAAAGAGTTTATGTGGCAGCCCGATGATGCGCGTGACGTGAGGAAAATGTGGGAGACAAAAGCCCGCAAAAGGTACTCCGACATGATGAGCGACTACAAGACAGATCTCAAGCAGTGTATCCGCCAAGGGAGAGAGATGTCTAGGCCCGTCTGGATGACTCCCGATTTTTGGACTGGACTCCGGGATTACTGGCATCAGCCCGAGGTTGAGGCTGTTTCAAATCGAGCACGTGCCAACCGGATGTCCGAGCCCGATGGGGAGGGTACAGGGATCAGTAGGCATGTGGGCGGGTCCCAGTCGACTCGTATCCTGCAGCAATATATGGTATGTAATTAACAAATAATTAAGTATATAAATTAAATTAATATATTGACTAATATAACTTATTTATCTTATATAAATGCATCTACAGAGCTTGGATCCTGGTACTCCCCAGGATGCACCGAACTGTGCCACCTTCCTCCGCCTCCACACGTACGCCGACGGAAGTTATACGTCGGAGAGAGATGCTAGAATTGACGTAAGTGTTTAAGTTTATTCAAATATTTAGTGAATGTATTTATTTTCTAACAATTATGCATTGTTATGTATGTATTAGGCCGAGGTTCATCGACTGGCCGCTGCCACAGGACGACAGGAGCGGCTAGACGAGGTGTATTTGGAGGTGGTGCAAATTGATAGGTCACGGATCTACGGCGTCGGGAGTGCCGGGCAGAGTCAGGCTAGTAGGGGGTCTATCCGCAGCACGGGCAGTTCTGCGGTGTCTCAGCAGCTTTATGAGATACGGATCTCCACGCTGGAGGAGCGATTGGCGGCAGAGCAAGCACAACGCCAACAGATGGAGGAGCGCATGGCGGCAGAGCAAGCAGAACGCCAACAGATGCTGGACCGCATGGCTCAATTGGAGGCGTTTATGAGGATGTATAATGCTCAGCCACCTACAGGGCCTGATGCCGATGATGATGATGATGATGCTTAGAATTATTAAAACTATATATTTATGTTTTCAAACAAAATTACATTTGCACTTTCTTTTCAAATTTATGTTTTATTGAACTATATATTTCAAGTGCTTTAATTATTAAAACTATATATGTTTTATATATTTATGGCAATGATGATGATGATTGCATTTAACATAAACAAATAAATTCAAATCACATTATAATAACCAAATTAAAACACTTTTGGTGTATTAATGTTAAAAAAAATAATTAATTGATTATTAAATATTAATTAAATATTTTACCGACGATAAAAATAAGGACCGAAACGAACTCGCTCACTAATTAACAACATATTTCAGGTATTATCTCCACATATTCAAAGGTTATAATTATATGAGTGAGTATATAGCATTTAAATGAATTAATAGATGTAGATATATCAATAATACGAGTGTTCTGTACTGGTGATCACTCGAAAAGAATTTCAAAGTTAAGCGTGCTTGACACAGAGCACAAGCAAGATGGGTGACCCACTGGGAAGTCGGGTCGCCGACTGGGAAGTTCGTCTAAAGTATGCAATACCGTATAAATACGAAAATAAATTGTGGATATACAATATATTATAAAATAAATAAATAAATAAAATAAAATAAAATAAAATAAAAAAATAAAATTAAAAACATTACCGTGGGCAAAACGCCGTCGGTAGTTACCGACGGCAATTTGCCCTCGGTAAATACCCGGCCATCCTCCGGCATGACCACCGGACGGCGGTAGCTTGTTACCGACGGCGTTTCACCGCCGCTAACTACCGGCGGCGAAACGCCGTCGCTAGTTTTCCGGCAAGGTCAGCCGGACTCCGGTGGCTCTCTACCGACGGCAAAATAGCCCTCGGTAACTAGCGGCGGTGTCTGCCGCCGCTAATTCTCCGGCTAGGCTCCGCCGTTTAACGGCGACAATTCCGGCGGCATCGCCGCCGTTAACTGCTGACGGCGGATGTTCGCCGCCGTTATTGTCGTTGCCGACGAAGCATTTAGCGGCGGGAGCTTGCCGCCGTTATCGCCGCCGGTAACACTATTTACCGGCGGCCGTCTTTTGTTACCGACGGCATTTAGCCGTCGGTAATCAACGCTTTTTTTGTAGTGGATTTTGATTAATAGAGCTTGGAGTAATAATCTTTAAATTCGTGCAATTATTCATAATTTTCAAAGTTTAATTGTATGCATAATTGAAAGTGTTAATACTCCTAGCTAACACATTCGAAGCTTGTGTATCGATCATTATTTTTAATACACTGCATAAGTAAAACTCGTTTTGATGGAGTGATATTCTGTTAAAAAATTACAATAATGTTTAAATCTTAAAACTCGTTTTGATGGATTGGAATTTTGTTGGAAAATTACAAAAATATTTAAACCTTGTGTGTTTATTCACAATTTTCAAAGTGTGGTGCAAAACCAAAATACATACAGGTGCCAATAACTCAAATAATTACTGTAGTATTTAATTTTCGTCGCCATTAAAGACAAAGAAATGAATAAGCAGAAACTAAAGCGGAGAATCCGTTAGAACTTGTAAGTGTTTATCGTAAAAATGCTTATATTGCTTGTGTTATTTATTTTTTATATTGAATTACACAGATCTGCATGAGTTTCTTGTGGCTGCCTATGCAGATTGCAGAGTACGACATCATGATATGGTCATTATAATTTTCGTCGCCATCTATCTGCTAGTTTTTTCCAGGGCATGCAGTGTATAAACAATATGGAGATCTACCAAATAATTTAAAAGCTCTAATGCATACAAGTTGTTACTTCTCTATTCAATTTTTTTAAGTTTGGATTCATACTTTTTATGCTAATACTTTATTTCAGTAACCCACTCTTAAAATTCTTGTCAAATGAGTTTGGAAGCATCCTTTTGTTTTTTGGTTTCCAGCATGCTTCCACAGTTTGTTTTGCTCTCAAAATCATGCCACCTTCCAATTGTAACTTCACTTCATTACCTTCAAAAGTTTAGGCTCTGCATGCATGTCTGGTATTTATGAATGTCCCTTTCCATTACAAGGACTAACTAGGTTTCACAACATTGGAGAGTAAATAAAATCACTATCATGCTACTGGAATACGCCAAATACCATAACATCATAACACGTCTGACCCAAGACTAAGAGCATCCGCAATGGGGGTTCCTTGATAGCCTACTTGATAGTGTTTGTGTTATTGAGTAGGTAGTGCTGCATTGGGGTTCCTTGATAGCCTACTTGATAATATTAGTTTTGATTTTATGTTTTTCATTTAAATTTTATTGCATAATTTAAATAGCATATTTTTGTAATAGTTAAATACTGGATTAAACATAAAATTTAAATAAAATTCGAATTTTCCAATTTTTCCTTTTTTTTTAATTGGGCGCGCGCATTGCACACGCCATCCATTCCCCCCTATCGAGCATACCCGATAACTCGGGTACTCCTCGAGGAGCTCCCCCCCGCATCGCCCTCCTCGACCGCCTCCCTCTCCTCGAGTACCCACTCGAGTACCCGCGTTGCGGGTGCTCTAACTCCAGTTAAAATTATCTTAACCGATGGATGTCTCCATGTTAGAGCGCGTGATTAATTTGTTTCAACAACGGACCAAAAAGGAAGTAGTAAATCTCAGCAAATTCAATTTCATATTGTAAAACTTAAAAGAAAAACAATAAACTAACATAGCTCCGAGTCTCAGACAATCCTCCACCCCCGTTGTGACTGTGAGGCATATCGATAAATGTCGAGAATTAATGCATTTTCTAATAATGTTCAATTGCTCGACTTCCAATGGTTGGGTACGTCGAGTATTGGTATATTTAATACTAATACTCGACTCGCAGACGTCGATCATTAATGGATTTATCATAAATACATTAATGTTCGATATACTCAACTCGCAGTTGTCGAGCATTAGTGCATTTACCACTACTTCTCGACATACTTGATTTGCATTGGTCAAGTATGTGAAGTAAAATTTGCGATGTCAACAAAGTTTGCAATTTTAATAAGGGCAATTTTATCCTTTTAAGTTCAAAATGAATAGTTTTTATAATTTTATTTTATAATGGGTATTTTTTATTTTTTGTTTTTTAAAATAGATAAAATTAAGCAAGCATTATTCCAAAAAGAATTCCTAAATAGTATAACCGACACAAATTACATTATTGAAAATGGATTAGTGGGGGACTAGAATTCTAGAACGTGGATCGATTGAAAATTTTAACTAGTAAAAACGAGAGAGGGTTTGATTAGCGTGCAAGTTTTGGGGGAGTCAAAATTAATACATACACATATATACATGGTTAAAAAATTAGTAAGTTGGGAGGTTGATGGGGAAAGCTCACCTTACATAGATCAAACAAACTGTTTCGTTGTGTTTTCTTGAAATTCGGTTTAAGAAATTAAAGATTTGTCCTTTTTGATTAAGAGAGAAAGTCTGATGCTAATATAAAATTAAAAAAAAGTTATTCAAAAATTACAACGTAGAGAAAGTAATAGTATTAACTATTTTTTTAACCAAAAAATTTAAATAAATTTATTTTTTTTTAATATTAAACCATATTTTGTTCGAACATATTTTATCTAAATAACATTATTATAAGAGAAAATTGTTCATGTTTTTTTTAGATAAAAGGAGTATTGAACTAGTAATAGTGGGAGTGGGTGGGGGTGAAATTCACCTTAGCCATGTCCAGCTCATTTTTATTAAAGTAGTATTTGTCTGCCTACTTTTCATTCATCAACAAATAGCAATAACCCTGCCACTGCCAGCATCATCATCATCATCTCCTCCTCTATATTATTGTGTTGTGTTGTGTTGTGTTGGATCGACACACTCAAGTAACTGCTCTGCCTCTCCTCTCCGCCGCATTGCTGCTGCTGCTGCTGCATTGTAAGGTCACTCTCTGTCTCTCATTGTAGCTCTTTCTCCTTCCAAACTTTTTGGTTGTATGATTTACCTTGTTGTTTCAACTGTATTTGTCGAGATCTGGTTTCTTAACCTAACCTAATCTAACCAATGATGTATCTGCTTGTTAATTAACTTGTCTTAGAAGTTATAGATCTGATAGCAGAGCAGCATTTCCGTTCTGAAATCACATTATTCACTCGCATATGCATGTGTTATCCTTTCTGCAAATTCATGGCCTTGTAAATCCAGATCTGGTAGTTCTCATGATGTGCTGAGCTCTCTCCTCGTAGCACTTTTCATTTTTGAAATTTAATTAAATCTCTCCATCAGATCTAATTATGTCAATGTCTGCCGCAGAAGAAGCAAATTCAAGTGGAGCGAGAGTGTGGAGATGTTGAGATTGCTAAGAATGAATGTGGTTATGGCTTGCGGCAGCCTGTTGCTGCTCTGTTTCGCTGCATCAGCAAACGCGCAGGAAGAGCAGCGCCGCGGCGGTGGCGACTCCGTCTCCGGCGCCGGCGCCGGCCACCGATTACGTGAATCTGGCTGATCTGCTGTCGGTGGCGGGGCCGTTCCACATCTTCCTGAAATACCTCGAGTCCACGAAGCTGATCGACACTTTCCAAGACCAAGCCAACAAGACCGAGGAAGGAATCACCTTATTCGTGCCCAAAGACGAGGCGTTCTCATCCATAAGGAAGCCAGCCTCTCTCTCCAATCTCACCAACGACCAGCTCAAATCCGTCCTCGCCTTCCACGCCATACCGCATTACTACTCTCTCTCTGATTTCAGGAACCTCAGCCTGCAGAACCCCATCCCCACCTTCGCCGGCGGCCCCAATTTCGGTCTCAACTTCACCGACAACGCCGGCACCATCCGCATCGACTCTGGATGGACTAGCACCAAAGTCATCAGCGCCGTGCACGCTGCCGATCCCGTTGCAATCTACGAGACCGATAAAGTCCTTCTCCCTGAAGCAATCTTCGGCACCGACATCCCGCCGTTGCCCCCGGCTCCGGCTCCGGCTCCTGCAGCGGAGCCACCTGCGGCCGACAGCCCTGCCGCAGGGAGCTGATAAAGGTTCTTCCTCCTCCTCCTCTTCATCCTCGAAATCTGCGGCTACATCTTCTCGTAGGAATATTGGTTTCGGCCATGTGGTGACGGCGATTGTGGGTGTGCTGCTCATGTTATGCTGCTGATAGCCTCCTCGTTTATTTCTTTGTTTGTCTTGTTGAGTATGAGTTTAATTTAATTACATTACATTCATGGATCACTGCATACCCATTTTTCCTTAATAACTTTTACGCCATTTTTTATAGCTATTCATTTTCCATCTACACCACCATTACAATACATGTATTATGTTATGTATATGATGAGGCCCCATGTATGTATGTATACCTACCTCCCCAACCTTGTTGCTGGAGAATGTATCAATTGCATTTCATTATATTCCAACATTTTTTTAAGATAACATGTGGAAAGCCTTTTCTTTTGTTTCCATTTTTAAGAAGTAAGACGAAGACCGCGATCAAACTCAATCGTTATTCTTTTTCGAAGGTCTCTCAAGTAATTTGAACTTAAATTTCAAATCCAAATACTCTTGTGCAATCGATTTTCAAGAATGACATTACCTCATTCGAAAAATGACATTTGAACATTTCCGAATGATATTACTTCAACATACAAATGACACTTCATTTGTATGTTAAAATAGTGTCATTCAAAAATTAGTTGCACGGAAGAGTGCCTCAATTTCAAATGGTTATTCATACATTAAAAATAGTAGTATATTCGTAAGTTTATATTAATTTATTTATTATTCTAATTTTATACGATTAATTTGAATAGTGAATATCAGACAAAGACTCGTTTATAAAGTTTCGCAAACGTTAATTTGAATAATGAATATCAGACAAAGACTCGTTGATTAATCATAATAATATGTTGATGTTGATATAGCTGTAAATGTAACGTAGCTCGCAAAAGTTGTAGATTTCATGTCTCTCTCTATCGATCTAGCAGTCAACAATAATCAATCTATTTGATTTCTCTACGTATAGCCTCATCCTCATGAGTCATGACATTCATATTGATAAACAACGACCAGTTGTTTATTTTCATTTTCAAATTTGTTCAAGAAAAATGTACTAGGGTTTCATATCACTATAATACTAATAAATCAATGCAGTTCGACGATCAATTGTCACTTGTATTACTCCCTTCTTCCTCACTTATTATTGGGTATTTATACTGATATTCATTTGTTACCAAAATAAGATGTTGAAAACTATAACTAGAAGTTCTTTTTTTAAATAACAGGGTTAATAGTGCTTTATGTCTCGAACTTTCATTTTCTCTTAAAAAATCTCGAACTTTTAGTTTTTTCCATAAAATATCTCGCCATCCCCAAACTTTCAGCGTTTTCCAATAATGGTGGTTCCTAATATGGTTTTCCAACAATGACGGTTCCCAAAATATTTATTTCAGCGAGATAATTCATCTTTTTATCACCAAATTTTGTATAGCAAAATATTTTATGAAAAAAACTGAAAGTTCAGGATTTTTTAAGAGAAAATGAAAGTTTGAGACATTTTGTGAAAAACGCTAAAAATTCGAGACATAAAGCAGTATTAACCCTAAATAATAACCCCAACTCTTTTTGAAAATATTCTAGTCGATGAAATTACAATTTCGACGTGTTTATGATTAAGCTATGTTGTCTACGTGTTATAACAACTTATACTCAACATCTTATAAATTCTAAAAACATCTTAGCAAGCTTAAAATTAAACAATTTATAAGGATAGTTTTATAGAGCATTTGCTATTCATTAATCTATTTTATTAGTAAATTTAAAAATTTAACGGCTGATTTTAAAAAGACAAAGAAAAGCTAAAAATAGAATTTGGAGGTAGTTGTTAGTTGTGTTGTGCTCCCTGAGTATTCGCAGGTCCGTAAGCCGAAACGGCAATTTCTCCATCATATCCTCTTTTTTCATTTTCATTTCCATTTCCACTTCCATTTCTATTGTCATTCTCAACTCTTGATCCCAATCACACGCACTGATACTACAAATAAATGAACAAGAGATGGCATGGGGTTGATCATTTTCTGTGTAAACGTTAGATATCATCACTGATTCCACTCATCATCACAAGGTAATCCAATCGGTCTCTATCTCTTTTGCACATCAATTGTTTGTTAGTATGCTTCAATGTATAAGGAATTACAGATAGTTGCTTGATTTCACATGCAATATGCAATTCGATCGAATTAGTTTCTTAATACCATGATTGCCTTAATTAGCTGCGTTTGGTATGATCAGAATCGATCACCTTCAGTGCCTTGTTTGTAGAACATGGATGGATATATATATATAGATCGATCGTTTCCAGCTAATCTTTCTTGTTTCCGTTTGGAGATCATCAGTTTCCTTATTCAGCTCTCCTGAGCTTAATTGTGAAGTAGAAGAGAATATGTCCAGTTTCGTGGGTGTAATCGTCTCTGATCCTTGGCTTCAGAGCCAATTCACTCAAGTCGAGCTGCGAGGCCTTAAATCTAAGGTACTATTTCATTCTTTTTGACAAAATGCACATTGTTTACTCAAAAATTAATATGTCTATGTTGCAGTTTCTCTCGGCAAGGAACCAATCTGGGAAGGTTACATTAGCAGATTTGCCGCCAGTATTGGCGAAATTGAAGGCGGTTACTGAATTGTTAACAGAGGATGAGGTCAGGGACATCTTAAGGGAGGAGTCTTCTGATTTGGACCAAGAAGTTGATTTTGAATCCTTCCTTAAGGTATGTATCTTAATTTGAGTTTCTTGCAGAATAGCCTTTCTTTTTCCTGATCTCATGATATATTAATAGAGACATGCACCTAAGGATCACCTATATTTCAAATATGTGTAGCATTATTTGAACCTGCAAGCTCGGGCCTCAGCTAAAGTGGGTGGTTCTAAAACTTCCTCGTCGTTTCTCAAAGCGACTACAACTACACTACGACACACAATTAGTGAATCCGAGAAGGCCTCCTATGTTGCCCACATCAACAGCTGTCTTGGAGACGATCCATTCTTGAAGGATTATCTCCCCTTAGATCCATCAAGCGATGCTATCTTCGAATTGGCAAAGGATGGCGTTCTTCTATGGTACTGGCTCCCCCCAGTTTCCCTTGTCATATGGAATATCTGTAAAATCATATATGTATGTGAACAAGAATAATTCTCTTGTTCTTTTCTCACCCATGTAATTATTTGGTGCAGTAAACTCATAAATGTAGCTGTAGCTGGTACTATAGATGAGCGAGCCATCAATACTAAGAAGGTTCTAAATCCATGGGAGAGGAACGAGAACCATACCCTTTGCCTCAATTCTGCAAAGGCAATTGGGTGCACTGTGGTCAACATTGGCACTCAAGACCTAGTTGAAGCTAGAGTAAGCTAGTCGTTTGTGGTTTTATCTTTCAATTTCAATACATAGTAGATATCATCAGCAATGGATCAATTGTGATAACTTCCTTATTTATTTGACAGCCTCATCTAGTTGTTGGGTTGATGTCCCAAATAATCAAGGTAAATCAAACTCTGCAGGTCCGTAGCATAGCATAAGTTGAAAATATAGCTAACTTCTGCTTTATCTTGTTTCTCAAACATCAGATACAATTGTTATCTGATCTTGATTTAAAGAAGACTCCTCAACTTGTTGAGCTGGTGGAGGATACCAAGGTGTCAAACTCTCAAAGTTGTTTTCATGTTATAGCTTGTTCTCATGGCTAATAGCATCTAATGTGTACTTTTAATTGATCCGACACAGGATGTAGAGGAGCTTATGGGATTACCTCCGGAGAAAGTTCTTCTGAAATGGATGAACTTTCATCTGAAGAGAGCAGGATTCGAGAAGCAGGTTACAAATTTTTCCTCAGATTTGAAGGTAAGAAGAGTACACTTTTAAAGGGTCAGTGGCTTGAAATGTTCAATCAGGGGCCTTTGCAGCTTTGATATTGTTAAATATGCGGCAACTTAGCACTGGACCGTCAGTACCATAGTTTTCTGAAAATGTAATAAAAATTTATGTTCATATGTATGCATGTACCTCCAGTAGAACAGGCAGGACTGTCCTTGCCCATTGTTGATACTACTTTGGAGTCTTCCCATCCTGTTAGTCACTTGCAACAGAATTGCTATTGTTCATAAATATTCATATTCTTCATGAGACTGTCAAATACGGACCGTGCCACTATACCTTAGTTTGGGTACACATATAGTAATTTGAGTTTTTTTTTTGGATAGTTGTAGTGTACAGAAAAACAAGGGCAGCTGCACTTCCAAGCACTAGGACATCCATAAAATAAATAATATCATAGAAAAACATAAGAACGTACATAGAAACTACAAAATCTGCACAAGATATATAAGAAAGAAAATGTACTCTCTCTGGGGCTTTTGGATAATTGAAGTATGCTGAACCTACGTGTAACAATACATAAGGAAGATGATCTTCTAGATGTCCTAACTGAAGTCCATCGGAGATGGTAATGAAGTCCTAGCTGTTTTCTCAAAAAAAAAAAGACCTAGCTTGAAAGATAACTAGATTGAACTAATCATGTTCAAGTTGGAACTTGAATAGGAATTCAAAAACTGCAAAATGAAGTAAAACACTTACTTGAGAAAAAGACTAGGGGGCAGAAGCCTCTAAGAGCCTTATTAGAACTCACAAAAACTTTGTCAATTGTTTAGTCTGCATAGCTCAATAAACTCGTTCTAATTGCAGGATGGAGAAGCTTATGCTCACTTGCTCAATGCACTTGCCCCAGAACTTGGGACGAACACAACATTGGAAACAACAGATCCCACTGAAAGAGCAAAGCTGATCATTGAGCAAGCTGAAAAACTAGAGTGTAAAAGATATGTTACTCCAAAGGACATTGTTGAGGGATCACCAAATCTAAATCTTGCATTTGTTGCTCAAATATTTCAACACAGGTTAGACTACAAACCTAACCTTCCACTTCATTTCAATAGTAATGTTTTTCAATGTTAGAAGAAGAGAGCTAAGTTTCAAAATAATATATTTTTATGATGAAATGCCGGTTATAGTGGCTGTCCTTTATACATTTTCATACCGTGCTTATTTCAACGAGACAATGACACGAGGGGAGCCTAATCCCATTATATAGGATCGAAGATAATTTATCCATTCTGGTATAAACTGCTTATTTCTGATTTTATTTTAAAGAAAGATCATAAAGCATAGTGTTCGCAGTATGCTCCTTTTGTACAATGTCCAAGAGTCCAGTCATACAGTTGTAGTTATTATTGAATTACTGTTTCAGAAATGGACTATCGGTGGACCAGTCGAAGATATCTTTTGCTGACATGATGGAAGATGATGCTCAAACTTCACGGGAAGAGAGATGCTTCCGGCTGTGGATTAACAGCCTTGGGGTTGAAACCCACGTCAATAATTTATTTGACGATGTCAGGGCAGGGTGAGGGTTCCTTTTCTTTGTTTTGACATTTGGTTTTATGAGTTTATTTTACTTCGGTTTGTCCTGCATGCAGATGGGTTCTACTCGAAGTACTTGACAAAGCTGCTCCTGGGTCTGTAAACTGGAAACAGGCTTCAAAACCTCCTATTAAAATGCCTTTCAAGAAACTTGAGAATGCCAACCAAGTTGTGAGTATTGGGAAGGATTTGAACTTCTCCCTCGTGAATATAGCTGGAAATGACATTGTGCAGGGAAACAAGAAGCTCATATTAGGTAAGACTGCTCAACTTTATGTCATGGCTAAAAGTATATTATGATTCCACCTGTTTTCATTCAAAATATTAAACTTGGTTTCATCCATAGGTTTTAAGTGCTGTAAAATGCAGTTTTTATTTATTTTAAAATGATTATGGGTGGCTATCACTACAGCTTCACTTTTCATGCTGCATATGTTCATATCATACTGAATTCTTTTGACACCTGCATGATGTTTACTTGTCAATAATGTTATCCCCATATGTAACTGTCACACACTTCTGCTGAAAAAAATGGATTTATTTGGTGAAATCATGTGAATTTATAAAATACTGTATAGATTTTTATTGGAATGGCAGTGGTTGTTTCCAGTATTATTGGACAGTGTCAGGGATATTAATCCACATGTTAAACTACATGCTAAACACCAGAATTGGGCAACTAGTGGAAGATAATCAATCTTCTGAACTAATTATCTTTTCCATATTCAAATGTAAATAATGCAAGGGTGACAATTTATCGGGAGGAAAATAAATTTCTACATAAGCATCAATTTAAATGACTCACTGAAGGAATATTATCGAGTTGATATAATGAATGGATGGAAAAGATTTGGGCATGGTGATTCCTTGACCATAAGGTTGTGAAAAGCATCTAAGATGACACAGCGTCTTCTGAGGTAAGAGCTATATAAGTTGCGCTTAAATACGGGAGCTGCACCACCATCATTTTAGCAGCTCAAAACCATCAGCTATAAGCCTTCATTTACTATACTTATTTATCAAGATTGCATCCTCAGCGTGGCCCTTCCAGCTCTAACTTAGAATTCTCCTTAGTAAGCATGATGACGGAGGTGGGTAATTTTATAATAGATACTAACATTTGTGAATGGATAGCTGCAAAAACTCAGTAGAGGCACTGTGATGTCTCTCAGCTTTGATTTATTCTGGTGATTTGGTTTATTCGCCTTTAAACATCTCCATAACTTTATCTTTTTATCTTTTGCAGCTTATCTGTGGCAGTTAATGAGATTTAGTATGCTCCAACTGTTGAAAAACTTGAGGCTCCATTCCCAAGGAAAGGAAATTGGAGATGCTGACATACTGAACTGGGCAAACGAAAAAGTTAAGAGATCTGGTAGAAGTTCCCAAATGGAAAGCTTCAAGGTAATGTTGAAGACCTTGATCATGCATTTTGTTTATATATTTGATATTAAATATATGTCTTTGTCTGGCATTATCAGGATAAAAATCTCGCAACTGGGAGATTCTTTCTTGAACTTTTAAGTTCTGTGGAGCCAAGGGTGGTCAACTGGGCCCTAGTTACAAAGGGCACAACCGGTATGAGAGTCCTTATTGAACTATACAATCACTTCTTCTTCTCTACAGATGGAATGGCGTGATTTAGGAACTTCTGTTGCAGATAATGAGATCAATGAATCAAATATATATGCTTGGGATGGCTGAAATGTTAATTGATGTAATTAGGAAGGGAGTTTATTTTAGGAGCCAAATGAAGCAATAGCCCTAACTCCTAATTATATATGTGCAAAAAACATTTCGGGAACTTTATACATTCCTCCTGCCTTAACCATTCTCTGAAATCGTAATTAACTTGCGTCAATTTTCTCTCTACTTTTGTTTATTGTGTCTGATTGTGCCTCTCAACATGACCTGGTTTAATATTTTTTTGGAACTGAAATTGAATTTAATTGTAAATGCAGATGAAGATAAGAAATCAAATGCAACATATATAATCAGTGTTGCACGGAAGCTTGGATGCTCCATATTCTTATTGCCTGAGGATATAATTGAGGTACATTCACCAATTGCATTTAAAATATCCTGGTAGTTTCTGGGCTTTGTCATTGCGGAAATTTAGGATGTGCGCATTCCAGTATTAACTCAGTTTGCTTGGCCTATATTCTGATAGTAAACTAGTTATCTACTAGTTAGTTTACCATCTCACAAGTAACACTTGAAAAAGATATTATTTCTGGCCTTGATTTTGGTCCGATCTTTAAGCATAAATAAGCACACAACATATCCAATATTATGAAAAAGTCACATCCTTTTCTGTTGCAACTGATGGTGTCAGGTGAACCAGAAGATGATGCTGACCTTGACAGCGAGCATCATGTACTGGAGCCTGCAGAAGAAGACGGGAGGAGATACTGAGCCGCCGTCTCCCAGTCAGAGAAATGAGCCGCCGTCTCCTAGTCAGAGAAATGAGCCGCCGTCTCCTAGTCAGCGAACTGAGCCCCCGTCTCCTAGTCTGCGAACTGAGCCCCCGTCTCCTAGTCTGCGCAATAACCAACCACCACCATCTCCGAGAGGTGGTGATGTCTAGTTTGTGGACTGATGCTGCTGCTGCATCAAGTACTGACGTTCTCCAAGAAGTTCAACTGATCTAGCACATTTGAAATTTCTTTGGAGTGGAGAGTTGAGATTTAGGT
This sequence comes from Salvia miltiorrhiza, assembly GCF_028751815.1. Lineage (NCBI taxonomy): Eukaryota > Viridiplantae > Streptophyta > Magnoliopsida > Lamiales > Lamiaceae > Salvia > Salvia miltiorrhiza. The sequence goes on from NC_080388.1 coordinate 4,600,933, forward strand.
TCTGGTAGGTAAATTCATGATAGAGTAAGCAAGAAGGAAGGAGACAGAGAGAAATACAGTTCCTTTAAGTTTAATTTCCAGTAGAAAGCAGCTGCATTGTTTGGATGCAGTTGAAGTGGGGAAACAGTTTTGTATGTCACATTCATGTTGTTATAATGCAAAGTTATGGCTGCCTTGAGCACTGATTTTCATATATATAAAAATATGTTTGGTTTTTCATTGTCATTATATAAAAGTAGATACATAAAGATTTTAGAGTGGCTTGGTAGATTACTAAGTAGAAGCAGGTGTGTTTCTCTTTGATCTTCCTCCGCCAAACAGGGTGAGCCGCCGGAGTATTCTATTTGCGTATTTTCTGTGCGAAGCAAAACTGAGACTTGGTATGCAGCTGGCTGGAACTGACTTGTGATGATTTATCCTTTGTTGCAGGTGGAGGGTCCTCTTGAGGGACATGAGCTCTTTCTCAAGATTCTCAATTCTGAAGCTGGTGGACTCGTAGTCGTAGTCGTGGTCGTTCGTGTGCAAGTGCTGCACGAAGAGAGCCTGCACCATGAGCCGCAGCGGCATCACCTCATTTCTGATGGCTTCAATGCAGACCGGCAGGGACAGTTTGTGGCAGTCGAGATATTTGCAGAGCGAGGCTTTCTCGTCCTGCGACAAGCTGGGGTGGGAGTGGAAGAAGACGTTGAGCGCCGCGTAGAGGTAATCGTGTGTGTGCCTGCTGGAATGGGGAATAACTGTTTGGATGAGAGCTATGAATGTGGTGCAGGGCAAGTGAGGATCAGCAGCTATCTGAGTTAGGTAGCAGTCCCATAACTGCGCAACGGCAGGAGAGCTGGTGTCCGAGTCCATGAATATCCTCTCCACCACTGACAACTCGATGCCAGCCAGATCCCTCGGCTGAGCCAGATGAAGCATCGATGCAATCTTCTTCTCCACGCTCTCGTTCCTCAGACCCCCGGAGGCGGCCAGCAACGACAAGTAGAACCCCACGGGGATCACTCTGCTGCCCCTCTCCGGCAGCAAGTCAGCAAGAGCTGATGATGATGATGAATATCTGTGGGCGTACAAGAGTATGATGGTGCTCACATACTTCTCCTTCATCCCCTGCCGCCTCAGAGATGCAATGACCCTCTTGAAGAAGGCGACGGGCAGGGCGACCACGTCCCGCATCCACACATCTCTGCTCATCACGTCTCCCACCACGGCATCGCTCCACGGCCAACACGCCTGCAGCTGCAGCTGCAGCGCCTGCCCCGGCCTCCTCTCGGGGTCGAGAATCTCCATGCACGCCATGAAGGCGAGAGTCTCGATGCAGCGGGTGACGAGGAGCACGTCTTCTGCCCAGGGGAGCAACGTCCCTCGGCAGCTCTGCAGCACCGTCACAGTCTCCTTCCAGCTCTGCAGGACCACCTGATTGAGATACATGTCCAGCCCTTGGCAGTGGATCGGCATCTCCAAAAACTCCGCCGCGCATCTCAGAGCCGCCACGTTGGCCGTTTCTACTAATGCGCCGTAGCCGTACATCAAGAGCGCCGCCATCTCGAAGGCCTCCGCTCCGCCCGGGAAATCCGGAGGCAGCTCCACTTCCTTTGTCTCCTCGTCTTTCAGCTTCTCCCTCAAATACCTGCTCTTGCGTCTCAGTGGGACCTGCCAAATGCTCCATCCGTCCCATAAAAACACGCATAGCTTTCTTTTTTCATTCGTCCCATAAAAACATGCATACTCCATTCATAATAATAATTCTTCCACTAAGCATCACAATCAATGTGGGCCAATTTTAAAAATCGTGTCGTCCTAATGCATGTTTTTATGGGACGGAGGGAGTATATAATTCTCAACCATATGTATATGATGAAAGAAACTAATTAAGTACCTTGTGCAGGTTGAAGCTTCTGTCGGCAATCCGAACACGAATGCCCACAGGAAACCCAGTTTCTTGGCTCCTGACAAATGAACACAATGTTTTGCAATAAGCTCAACAATGCATTTTCAACAAGCTAATTGGAGAAAGAGGCCAACCATGAAAGAACCTTGATCTTGAGCAAGGCAGCAACGTTCATGTCTCTCACTAATTAACATATACAAATGTCAGAGAATGTAAGTGATATCTAGCTATATCTTCCTTGTTTTATTTAATCATCATCTTGCATGGGGATAGAGGTTTGAACTAACTTTTTTTCTTAAAAGAGGTGCAGATTTAAAAAATAATTAGATTTGGCAGCCGAGATTTAAGGCTTAAAAGAGGGTTCTCGAACGTTAAAGAGGAGGCAATACAATACAAGTGCGGAACAAGTTATTGTTCCAATCCAAGGCGGCACGCCGCCTGCTTCACTTCTCCCAACTACAATTTATATTTCTTTATTTAACATGTATTTGCTTATCTATATTTTCTTTTTTGAGTTAACTTAATTTATCTTTTCTTTTATAATCACTTTACATTAAATTAAATATGAATTCACGCATTTTTACACCACAAAAACTTGGATACAATTGAGTGTACCGTATAACCAAATTAACCTGCATCCACACCCTAACCTGCATCCTTATTCGAACCCGTATCTTGACCTAAATTATGTAAATGACATTGCCTATAATTGTTATTATTCGGTTATATAAATGACACTGTAACATTTTCAAATGTTATAGTGTCATTTTTAATCTTATAGTGTCATTTAAAATATTATAGTGTCAATTACAGAAGGTGTCATTTATATTTCTGAATAGTTACAATTATACATAGTGTTATTTATACGCAGTGTCATTTGTATTACAGAACGGTGTCAATTACAGACAAGTGTCATTTGTATAATCGAATAGTGTCATTTACACGACTTGGGTTAGGATGCGGATTCAGATCAGGATGCGGATCAACCCGGTTGTACGGTACGCCCAATTTGTACCCAATACCTCCTCTTTTCACATTAAATTATACTCTCCTAAAGAATCGTTATGCCAAGTTGATATATTATAAATCTCTAAATAAATGATTAATATATATATATATAGGAGAATCATTTACTATTTATGTTTAGTAAATGTAAGCATCGAAGATGGACAGATAGTAGCGATAATGATGGTTGTGCATCTATCGATCTCTTTGGAGATATATTGCTTAAATCATATGATGTTCTAATAAGAGACATTGTTTCAAGCACTTACACATCCTACTTCAACAATATCCACGATAAATTTTATTTGAAAGAACGGGTAAAAGTTGCTCCTACCCACATATTATATGACATAAAAATTTTGATACACATATAATATTAATAAATAATTAAATTTTGAATATAAAAAATATTTTAAAATAATGTCTCACGTGCATCGCACGAGCGCAAAACTAGTTATCTATAAATGCGCAAAGTATACTTAATTTTTTTATTTTTAATCAATACTTTTTGTCAATTTGTAGAACTTTTAATTTTTTTTGTAATTCAACCTGAATTAGAAAATTATGATCGCACTTAATCTTACGTGAAAGCCAAAAGTTAACTGAAATTGTCACGTGTCCAAACACATATATTCTCGCAACAGATAAAGTAAGTATGTATGATGATACAAATATCACATAATATATTAAAACAGTAAAGAATAGTACGCCAAAAATGATTATCCAATTCGGTGATAAAACACCATCTAGGAGGTCTTGCCCAAGGAAAACGATCAATTATTTGAAGTTAAGATACAGATGGACTTACAATAAGACTCGATCTTACTTAGCCACTATATTTTTTTCAAAATCTTATCAACGGTGAAAATTGGAAGCAAAACAATAACTAACTTCTTAGGCGTGAACTCAGCTCGTTCACCAGCTAATCCCTCACAAAGATTTCACGAATTGCTTAGTGAAAAAAACAATTCATGAACCACATGAACACAATTGCTTGCAAGACTTAAAGAAGTGATTTCACAAGATCACACAAGACGCAAAGTATGACCTAACAAAACCCACGAAATATTCTAAGACTAAAAAAGATAATAAAAGCAGCAAGCGATTCTTGCTCTTCTATTCGCTTCATACAGATGAAGCATATAGATTTCCAGCTCGATAAAAACTCTTCCAGGATAATAATGATTGAATTATTCCCCTGATAATTATCATTCAAAAATATAGAGGTCATTTGTCTGTTGCTGATCAGATTCACATGATAAGGTAATCAGGGCTAAGCATTCGGGCGATTCAGGTCAAAATCGAACCGAATTAAAAAAATCGAACCCGAACAGTCCATAAACTTTGAAACCGAATCAAATCGTTTCGATGGCCAATCGAACCATAAATTTTTGGTTCAGTTTGGCATAAACCGTTTTATTTTTTTATTTATTTAATAATATATTAATAATATTTAATCCTAGACGATAAATTAAAATTTCGATATGTATAAAGTACTAAAGTGTTAATCCCTTAAAATCTAAATATAATTTTTAATTATTTAATAATTATTTATTTAAAATATATACTCCGTATTTAATATTTTATTAATAATATTTAATTCGGGCGGGTTCGAATTGAAAAATGCACCGTTTTTTAAAATCCGAACCCAATCCGAAATTATTTGATTTTTTTAATTTCAAATCAAACCGCACTATTTCATACATAAAAATCAAATCAAACCGCGCGTCATTTTTAATTTGGCGGTTTCGATTTAATTTTGCTCGGCCCTAAATAAAGTAAACTGTTAAAGTAGATCTAATGTATAATTTTATTTGAATAAGAAGTCTTGCGCTTATCCAAAAGGTAATCAAATATATCATGTCATATATGTAATTAACTTCATAGCTAGGTATAATATACATAATGACAAATATATACAAGAGTATTCATACTCTAACGTTAACCATGTGGCATTAATTAATTTGTAGCTACTATACGCAAATTGAAAGTAAGCCAATCAAATTAATTTCGATTTTCACATGAGATTAAATGTAACCGAAGGTTTATGGTTGTCAAAATTGCGAGGAAGGTAATTTACTTTAAATATACATAATTTGAGAGTACTTGCGCATTCATTTAAAAGTTACTCCATCCGTCCACGAGTTTTAAGAAATGTATTGAATGTGGTGTTAGTTGTTGGAATAAATGGCTTTATTAGTCCATAATTACTTTGTAATTAATGGAATTAAATGGTATATTTGGAATCTACATTTTGAGTAGATTAATTTGGTATATTTACTTGTTCAAATCTATTAAGAATTGAATGAGTAATTAATGCCCAAAGATAGCCATTGAAGATGGAAATGTGGAGTGTCATCCCACATTGGAAAAATAAAGAAGTTGAAAGCTATTTATAAAGTGCTCTCCACCATAAAGGAACAATCAAGTGTGCTCCTCTATGGTGGACCTTATGGTGCACCCAAATGGGTTTTTGACTTAGTCTTTTAAGGCTAAAACTCAAATTCCTACGACACCTTCCGAGTCCGAGTCCGAGGCCGAGCACGTGCACGTCGCACTTGTCGCAATGGGAGATTTGAGGAGCCTTTAGTTTTGACAACTGAAACGGTGGCTCGTGTGACGTGGCAGTGACGTGGACCATGTGGCTCGGTGACGTGGCACCGCGTGGCGGATAAGGAATCTGGGTGGATGGGGTTGCTGACGTGGCAGCGGATGGATCAGGAGGTGGGGTGGTTGGCTCGCACCCCTTGACCGAACCAGTGTGATGGTTCGGACCACTGCATGGTTCGAACAGACACCCCTCTGCAGACACCTCTTCATCGCACCCCTCCTACTCCTATAAATACAGCCCTGCAGAATGAGATTAAACACACCAACAATTAATTCAGATAATTAATTCATTCATTCTGTCTTCTAGTTCATACTCAAGTCCCGAGTATTCTGTAGTTCGCCGGAAGTTCGAGTTCCTAGTACAAGGTCTCGTACTCATTCAAACCGTTGTATCTTGGGGACATTTGCCATCGAACCGTGTGTACTGTGCGGGGCAATTTTGTCTTACGGAGAAAGAGTCCAACTCTTGCCTCGGTTCCTACATTCACGTCGTTGTTCTGTCCGCATTTCTACACCCTTCAATAACAATCGTAAGACAAAATTCGTGTAGAAGATGACGACACCACCCAACAACAATGTTCCACCACCCAACAACAATGCTCCACCAGTTCCGACCAACGTACCACATGCTCCAGCACCTGCTCCTGCCGAAAAGCCGGAAAAATTCGCAGGTTCTGAATTTAAACGTTGGCAGTCTAAGATGCTGTTTTATCTTACTACGTTGAATATGGCTCGTTTTGTGACTGAATCTCCTCCAACTGTGGGGGAAGACGAGACTGATTCGCAACTGCGGATAGCATATGATGCATGGCATCATAGCGACTTTCTGTGTCGCAACTATATTCTGAATGGGCTAGACAACACTCTCTATAATGTTTACTCTAGCGCCAAGACGTCCAAGGAACTCTGGGACTCCTTGGAGACGAAGTACAAGGCAGAAGATGCCGGCTTGAAGAAGTTCATAGTCGGTCGTTTTCTAGACTTCAAAATGGTTGATAGCAAAACCGTTGTGGAGCAAGTGCAAGAATTTCAACTGATCCTGCACGACATTCTTGCCGAAGGTATGGAATTGTCTGAATCTTTTCAGGTGGCCGCGATGATAGAGAAATTACCACCACATTGGAAGGACTTCAAGAACTATCTCAAGCACAAACGCAAGGAGATGGGACTTGAAGACTTGATCGTTCGCTTGAGAATCGAAGAGGACAATAGAATCTCCGAAAACAAGACGAACAAAACTTCCATGGAGGCAAAAGCAAATCTAGCCGAGTCTAGCAACAAGAAGAAACGCAAGTTCAAAGGCAAACATCCAGACTCAAAAGGTCAGAAGAGGATCAAAGGAGATTTTGCTTCAACTGCGGCAAACCCGGCCACATGGCGAAAGATTGTCGCAAACCGAAGAAAGACAAGCACAATGGTCACCATCAAGCCCACGTGACGGAGACAAAGTCTGTGCCCCTCGACTTAGGCGAACTTGACTTGTGTGCCGTCGTAGACGAGGTCAACATGGTCGGCAGTCCAAAAGGATGGTGGATCGACACCGGTGCTACCCGGCATATCTGCGCCGACAAGACAATGTTCTCCTCGTATGAAGCTCTCTCCGGCGACAGAAAGCTGTATATGGGCAATTCTACCTCATCCTCTATCATCGGAGTTGGAACCATTGTGCTCAAGATGACGTCGGAACTCAAGATAACCCTACAGAAGGTGTTGCATGTTCCCGACATTCGCAAGAACTTGATCTCAGGATCCGCTTTGTGCAACGCCGGATTTAGACTAGTATTTGAAGCAGGCAAAGTTGTAATGACCAAGAATGGTCACTATATAGGAAAAGGCTACCTAGATAATGGCCTTTTCAAGCTTAATGCTATCCCTGTACTTGTACGTGACAATGAAATAAAGAAAAATGTTTCTTACTTGGTTGAGTCTCCTAATTTATGGCATGATAGATTAGGACATGCAAATCTAAACACACTACGTCGTTTAGTAAATTTAGACTTATTGCCAAAGATGTCTTTCAATCAACATCAAAAATGTGAAATTTGTGTTGAAGCAAAAATGGCAAAATCTCCTTTTCATTCAGTGGAAAGATCAACGAAACCTCTTGAATTGATTCACACCGATCTATGTGATTTAAAACTTGTGCAAACAAGAGGTGGAAAGAATTACTTTATAACATTTATAGATGATTGCACAAGATTTTGCTATGTGTATCTTTTGAGAAGCAAAGACGAAGCATTCGAAGCTTTCAAAATATACAAAAGTGAAGTTGAGAATCAACTTAACACCAAGATCAAAATGATTCGAAGTGATCGAGGTGGCGAGTACGTTGCACCTTTTGAGGAATTTTGTCGTGAAAATGGCATTATTCATCAAACGACTGCACCTTATTCTCCACAATCAAATGGTGTTGCAGAACGAAAGAATAGAACATTGAAAGAAATGATGAATGCTATGTTGATAAGCTCAGGCCTATCACATAACATGTGGGGGGAAGCTATTCTTTCGGCTAATAAAATTTTGAATAAATTACCCCAAAAGAAACAAGAGAAAACTCCATATGAATTATGGAAAGGAAGGAAGTCGTCCTATAAATATACAAAAGTGTGGGGGTGCTTAGCAAAAGTTGAAGTACCTAAACCCAAACAAATAAAAATAGGACCAAAAACTGTTGATTGCATCTTCATTGGATATGCAAACAATAGTAGTGCGTACCGATTCTTGGTACACAAATCGGAAGTACCCGATATGAATGAGGGAATGATTATAGAATCAAGAAATGCCATATTTTTTGAAAAAATATTCCCCAAGAAAGAGAAAAATGATATAAGTTCGAAAAAGAGAACTTATGATGAAATTTCGCTTAAGGACAACGGACCAACACGTGAACTAACACCGCAACCAAGACGCGGAAAGCGAACAAAAACTGCGAAAACCTTTGGTCCGGATTTCGTAGTTTATACTTTAGAAGACGAACCAAAGACAATCAAGGAAGCATTGTCTGGTCCTGATGCCGATCTATAGCGTGAAGCTATCAATAGTGAAATCGAGTCAATCTTATCCAATCACACTTGGCTTATTGTTGATCTTCCTCCGGGAAATAAACCTTTGGGTTGCAAGTGGATTCTTAAGAAGAAATATAAAGCCGATGGATCTATTGATAAATACAAAGCACGTTTGGTAGTTAAAGGCTACAAACAAAAGGAAGGGTATGATTATTTTGATACATACTCTCCAGTCACTAGAATTACATCCATTAGAATGCTACTTGCTATAGCAGCATTATATAATCTTGAGATACACCAAATGGATGTAAAAACAGCATTTCTAAATGGAGATTTAGAAGATGAGATATATATGGAACAACCCGAAGGGTTTGTGATTCCTGGTCAAGAAAAGAAAGTTTGTAAACTTGTAAAGTCTTTGTATGGACTCAAACAAGCTCCCAAACAGTGGCATGAGAAATTTGACCAAGCAATGATGGCAAACGGATTCAAAATCAATGAATGTGATAAATGTGTATACATTAAAGGAACATCCGACAATTTTGTCATTGTTTGTCTCTACGTTGATGATATGCTAATTATGGGCAGCAACAATAAAATAATCATAGAAACCAAGGAGATGTTAAAGAGAAACTTTGACATGAAAGATATGGGATTAGCTGACGTGATTCTAGGAATTAAAATCCTTAGAACACCCGAGGGAATAGTCTTATCACAATCTCACTATGTTGAGAGTGTACTTAAGAAATTCAAAGTTTTTGATCTGCCTCCGGCTAAAACACCTGTTGACTTAAGTATACACTTAGCCAAAAATTGAGGAGAACCCGTATCTCAATCAGACTATGCTAGAGTTATTGGAAGCCTAATGTACCTGTCAAATTGTACAAGGCCAGACATAGCATATTCGATTAGTAAATTAAGTCGGTTTACAAGTAATCCCGGGAAGGATCATTGGACCGCATTGACAAGAGTGTTGAGATACTTAAAACACACAATCTCCCATAGTATACACTATTCGAGATATCCCGCAGTTTTGGAAGGGTATTGTGATGCTAATTGGATATCCGACACTAAAGACTCTAAATCCACAAGTGGGTTCGTATTTACCATTGGTGGAGGAGCAATATCTTGGAAATCTTCTAAGCAAACATGTATAGCCCGATCTACAATGGAATCGGAATTTATTGCTTTAGACAAATCCGGCGAAGAAGCCGAATGGTTAAGAAACTTCTTAGAAGATATTCCATGTTGGGAAAAACCTTTGCCTCCTGTTATGATACATTGTGATAGCATGGCTGCCATAGGGAGAGCAAAGAATAGTTTGTATAACGGTAAATCTCGACACATTCGTCGAAGACATAATACCGTTAGACAATTGATCACTACAGGAATAATGTGCATTGACTATGTAAAGTCAAAAGACAATATTGCGGATCCGTTTACTAAAGGTATTAATCGTGATCAATTGTATAACGCAGTAAGGGGAATGGGATTAAAATCCACACGTTAAGAACTTTCATAGTGGTAACTCAACCATAATGACTGGAGATCCCAAGAACATGGTTCAATGAGACAACTAAATTATGGAAGTTCAAGTTGAGCACTTGAAACTTTCAAAATCCATTCTCATAGCTGCTCAAGTGCAAAGCCTGCAGCTTGTGGTAAAGGGTAAGCCATCAAAAGCTTTTAATGATTCCTATAGCCTTATTAGGTGGAGTATGGCAGGATACTCTTTATAGGAGATCACCTATACAAGTGAAGAAGTGGGGCCGCTTCAAATTATCAATAACACTTGTGAAATCCAAGAAATGGTCCAAGGCCGAAATGGACACAACGTGAGAACGAAAGATATTAGATCTATTATTGTGTGCATGTTGTTGACTAGATTTACACAAAAGTTGACCGGTTCAAGACATCATGTTCACCGAGCAACGAGTAAATCCGATGGCATTACACTAAGGAAGGTTCAAAGCTAACAACTACCTATCCTAATGCAATAATGGATCGTCGGGACTTAGTTTTTTGCATTTGCATTAATCATCATTCATGTGGGGGATTGTTGGAATAAATGGCTTTATTAGTCCATAATTACTTTGTAATTAATGGAATTAAATGGTATATTTGGAATCTACATTTTGAGTAGATTAATTTGGTATATTTACTTGTTCAAATCTATTAAGAATTGAATGAGTAATTAATGCCCAAAGATAGCCATTGAAGATGGAAATGTGGAGTGTCATCCCACATTGGAAAAATAAAGAAGTTGAAAGCTATTTATAAAGTGCTCTCCACCATAAAGGAACAATCAAGTGTGCTCCTCTATGGTGGACCTTATGGTGCACCCAAATGGGTTTTTGACTTAGTCTTTTAAGGCTAAAACTCAAATTCCTACGAGGAAGGTGCGAAGCACCTTCCGAGTCCGAGTCCGAGGCCGAGGCCGAGCACGTGCACGTCGCACTTGTCGCAATGGGCGCTTTGTCGCGAGGAGCTTTGAGGAGCCTTTAGTTTTGACAACTGAAACGGTGGCTCGTGTGACGTGGCAGTGACGTGGACCATGTGGCTCGGTGACGTGGCACCGCGTGGCAGATAAGGAATCTGGGTGGATGGGGTTGCTGACGTGGCAGCGGATGGATCAGGAGGTGGGGTGGTTGGCTCGCACCCCTTGACCGAACCAGTGTGATGGTTCGGACCACTGCATGGTTCGAACAGACACCCCTCTGCAGACACCTCTTCATCGCACCCCTCCTACTCCTATAAATACAGCCCTGCAGAATGAGATTAAACACACCAACAATTAATTCAGATAATTAATTCATTCATTCTGTCTTCTAGTTCATACTCAAGTCCCGAGTATTCTGTAGTTCGCCGGAAGTTCGAGTTCCTAGTACAAGGTCTCGTACTCATTCAAACCGTTGTATCTTGGGGACATTTGCCATCGAACCGTGTGTACTGTGCGGGGCAATTTTGTCTTACGGAGAAAGAGTCCAACTCTTGCCTCGGTTCCTACATTCACGTCGTTGTTCTGTCCGCATTTCTACACCCTTCAATAACAAGTGAAATAAGAGTCCAACTTTTTTAGAGTATTAATTAAAGAATTGTGTGGGGTACACTTGCTAAAAAAAGAAAATGGATACTCATTTCATGAACGAACTAAAAAGAAAATATGAGTACTCATTTCGTGGACGGAGGGAGTATTAGTTAGTGAACGTTGGCTTCATATTGGAAATTGTGAATATTTTGAGTGATGTGAATCATGTGATGAACTAATAAAGAATGAGAAAAAGAAACTGTTGACTGAATATAACAAACGAAGACCAGAAGAGAAATTGTGAAATGCTTGTGCAATGGAATTACTGAAATTATGTAAAAAAAAATGTATTCTTTTAAAGGATGTTAAAAAAAGTCCGTTAGTTGAGCGTGTAAATCATCATCCGAAATTAAAAACATATAAGTATTTTCACAAAAAAAGAAAAAGAAAAAACATAAAAGTATGAGTGTCCAAAATAATGCAGTACGTTAATATTAGGGGGGTTATTTCAGTATGATGTTTGAACCTCATCTATATATTTAATTTTTGTATGCTACGTTGTACTCCTATATATACTTGTAGTGATGGTCACAAATTAATAAAAAAAATATTTCCGATCGAACTCCCCCTCGTTTATCTCATTAAAATTTATAGACTTATATATGGACCTAATAAAAAAATTAATTACGTCTCTAAGAAACACCAAATGTTGCAGACTTCCGTCTATAAATAACTTTTATAACTAAGTCTAGATTTAGGGTTCAAACTTTATTTCCTAAGTAAAAAAGTAAATCATTGAAGAAGACAATCGATGTACACATAATAGAACCAACTAATCAATTAAATTAATTAATTGATATATAAGTTAATTTGGTAAATTAAGGAAAAGGATACGAAGGATGAAAATCACGACATAATAACCAACTGTGGGTTGAAATCTACGTCATTCGCGGTTTACATGCTATATATATATGTATATAATCATCTTCTAGATTTTATTTTTATATTTTATTCTTTTAGTTTGGACACTTGACCACTCTAGCTTTTGAGATTTCTTAAATAGAAATTATATAAATTTCCAATTGTAAAATTATTATTTTAATCCTAATGTGCTCGTAATTAATACTAATAGCCAAGTCCTACCGCGTAGGAGTTAACGATGCAGTGACTTATATCGTGAATTTCATTCTTGATATCCTTTTCTTTAATTAGCTGTATTTAATTAACTTCATCGTTATTATAGTCGAGGAGGCAAGGGGCAAAGTTGAGACACTGAAAATTACCTCTTTTAAGAGGTTATTGGTTCAAGGCTTCAAGTCGATGCCGTCGACGGTGTGTGGATTATATTTTGAATGTTGGGATGTATTTGTTTGAATATTTGATCAAATTTATAATATCATAATTGTCACTGAATTAATTTAAGTGTAATATATAGGTGTAATTAGATGAATGAATTAATTCATTAACCAAACGGATCCACATTAATTATATATAGATGGATCGATATATGAAAATTTGCAGGAAAACAATTCAGATAATTATCCCGTTAAAATAAAATAATTTTAACGGGATTTTATCATATATCAATCAAGGTATATCCTTATTTTTTACGTTGAATGTTAAACAAGAAAATTGCATGTCACATTGTATTAAACATGCATATTATTGAATGAAAATATATAAAGTAAATTTATGGATATGCGCTTTTACGATAATGCCCATCAGATTTAGAAAATGAAAAAGCGAAATTTGAGTGAAATGTATTTAAATTGTCCCAAATACATAAGCAGATGGGATCCTCTGTCCCACTATTTTGTGTGTACCACTCTTAATTTATCTATTTTATAATTATTTTTTATAAAAATAAAAAATATTATTATATTATGAACTCTAATTAATATTTATAACTAAAAATTGAAATTTCAAAAAATTATATACCCTAACTTTGAATTAATGAACCCAAATAATCAATTATTAATTCAAATAAATATAAAAAAATAATTATAAACCCTAATGGGATGAGTGAATCCTTGTTAATTATCTTTTTATAATATTAAAGCATAATAAATTAAAATTAAAGAAAATATAATTAAAAATTATAATAAATTAAGAGTGGTACACGGTGGTACACACAAAATAATGGGACAGATGATCCACGTGAATACACAAGATACATATTAGATATTTAATTGTATTTTAATTCGAGAGTGCATGCATGCCTCGGATTAATGTTTAACTACATACTAGCTATAGCTAGTGGGCTCATAGTGTTCGAAATATCGAATTGCTTTATCCTGAATGTTGAAAAATTGCAAATTAATGTTTGCACAGTACTGTGTTATTACATGCATTGAGAATTTACATAAAGAAATAATTTGCACAACTACTTAAACATATATACACTATCACGCAATTGTACAAGTGTACAACCTTCACACTTATATTATATAGAGGGATGTGCTAAAATAAAATCACTTCTTAGAATATAAAATAGGAACTATTTTCAACCCTTAGATCATCAAAATTTACTGTTAATCATCACCTTGTTGGATGAATTCATGGTCCCGAGTTTGAATACCGTAGGTAGCAAAAAAATTATTTTTCGCAATTCATACATTTACACGACGAATTCATACGTGTTCTATATAGAATTCATACATTTTAGGTAGTTCTTATTTTATATGTTAAGAAGTGTTTATACCGTAGCTCTCCCCTATACTTTGCATAAGCTGTTTGTAATGATTGCATAACGAAATTTAATTAATTAGATAAAATTTTCGCTCCTTTTAAGATTCAAAAATTTTATCTAATTAATTAAATTTCGTTATGCAATCATTACAAACAGTTTATGCAAATTACAAGCATTTTATACAATATATATACTGGCTTATGCAATCATTCTCCATTATCACCACATTTGTTCATTCACGTTTGATCTTCTATATATATATATATATATATATAGAGAGAGAGAGAGAGAGAGAGAGAGAGAGATGATCTAGTAATAATGTTACTTTTCGTGAGAATAAGAGATTTGAATAGGTTAGTAAAATTTATTAATAAACTTCTTGTAATATACAGATAACCATATTAATTCAAACTGGGGTTCAAATCCATATTATTTAAATACGTTATTCATGCATTACAAGCACTTTATTCATATATTTATATTGACTTAATCATTACATTATTCTCATTTCTCACGAAAAGTAACATTATCACTATATATGACCTAATCATATATATATATATACTAGATTTTTCTTTTATTATAATATTTTCATACAAAATATCATCAAGTCTACTTTTTCATTCAACAAATAGTCCATGTTTTTTTGGCAACCATATTATGCACACAATAGTTAATATTCTAGTTGGGAGTGTGGACTCAATTTCAACGTACACGATCATATTAGTATATATATACATATATATATGTATAGATCTTCCCAGAAGGCAAATCAAACTAGATAAGCGAAGATGAATACACTTATAGTGATGATGATTATTATTTTGGTAATCACAGTGATGCTTATAAGGACGACGAGGAAGAAGAAGAAGAATAAACCCCTAGCCGCGGGGCCTCGAGGGGTCCCGCTGCTAGGAAACTTGCTTCAATTCGACAAATCCAACACCCTCTCATACCTCCAAAAGCTATCTCACAACTACGGCCCCGTCGCCCTCCTCCGGCACGGCTCCACCCCGATCCGGGTGGTTTCCTCGGCGGCGCTAGCCAAGCAGATACTCAAAACCCACGACAACAAACCCTCCGTCCTCGGCCAGCAGAAGCTCTCCTACGGCGGCGCCGACATTGCCTTCTCCCCTCACAACCCTCACTGGAAGGAGATGCGGAGACTCTGCGCCCTGCATCTCTTCTCCCCAGCCAAACTCGCCTCGTTCCGCCCCGTCCGAGAGGCCCAGGTGGCCCGAATGATGGCCACGCTGCAGGCTCGCTGCAGCGCGGCCAACCTGAGCGAGCTGGCCATGTCCCTGGCCAGCAACATCATCTGCGGAGTGGCGTTCGGGAGGACCTACGACGATGACGAGTACGAGAAGAAGAAGCTCGACAAGCTGGTGTTGGAAGCCCAGGCTTTGATGGTCAGCTTTTACTTCTCCGATCACTTGAGGGTTTTCAGTTGGGTGGATAAGCTGTCGGGATTATTAGGTCGACTCGATACCAATTTCGATGAGCTTGATGCCTTCTATCAGCAGCTCATAGACGAACACATCCATGCTTCTTCGTCTCAGATTAATTCTGAGACGAAGCAGGATATTCTTCACCACATGATCCAACTCAAACGTCAAAAACCAGACTCTATCACTTGGGATCACATCAAAGCATTGCTCATGGTACGTAACTCATCAACTATATAATAGTAATTTCTATATAGCAACCATTTTTTTATTTTTTTTTTCTATTTTATACCTCAAATTTTGTTATTGATTTAACAAATTAATTGTCAATAGCAATTTTAAGATATTAGATTAATAGAAATAATTTACTCTCTCCGTCCCCCAAACATCTTCCTAAGGGAGGGTGCATGGCATGAGTTTTATTAAAAATTAGTTGTGTATTTGATAAGTGAAGAATGGATCCCACAAAAAGTAAAGATTCTAAAATCAATAGTGAGTGCAATTATTTCCAAAAGTAGGTTACGAAGATGTTTTGGAACGGACCAAAATGGGAAGAGAGAAAGATGTTTAAGGGACGAAGGGAGTATAAAACAAAAAATTAATGTTAACGCTGACTAAAGATGAACGATACTCATGAGTAGTGATGCTCACATAAAATATGTAAGGGGAAAAAAATCTTGATGGAAGTTGTATTTTATAAATTTTGAGTTTGAGATTTTTAGAAAACAATTTACCTATGATTTGGTTTCATGATAGGGGCTTTTGCACAAAAATTTGATAATCTAATAATTTTATAAGAATAAAAAATAAAGAAAATTGCATCTTCAGTATGTACGCATGTAATTGTATGTAGCATAACATTTTTTCATATATATACACGCTGCAGAACCTATTTGTTGCTGGAACGGACACCGTAGCCGCCGCGATAGTGTGGACGATGACGGGGCTGATGTTGAGGCCCGCAATCATGAAAAAGACGCAAGAGCACATCAGGCAAGCCATAGGGTGCAAAAAGCAGGGAGAGATGATCGAGGAAGACGAGTTGGAGAAACTGCCGTACCTCAAGGCGGTGGTGATGGAAGCCCTAAGGCTCTACCCGCCTGCTCCGCTGCTCTACCGAATAGAGCAGCAATCGCAAAGCATAGATGGATATGAAATTGAAGAGGGCACCACGTTTATCATCAACGCGTGGGCTATTGCTAGAGACCCAGAGAATTGGGAGGATCCAGATGAGTTTATGCCTGAAAGATTCATCGTTGGATCGGATTGGGAGCTGAGGATGCTCCCCTTTGGAGGCGGGAGGAGGGGGTGCCCCGGGATGGGGATGGGGATGATTGCCACACACCTCGCCTTGGCCAATCTTCTCTACTCCTTCGATTGGGCGCTGCCGCCTTCCGCCCCGGCCATTGACACCGATGCATTGCCGGGGCTCACCATGCATAAGAAAAATCCACTTATTTTGCTCCCTATAGTTCCTTCATGCTTTACCTCATCACCTATTAATTAATTTCATCATATGCTAAATGCAAAATTGATGAATAAATAAAGAGACGACACTTATATTAGCCAATGTCATATAATAATAGGAAGTTGTAGCTACGTAGATAAAATATATATAGAAATAGTTGTTTCATTTTTTATACTTTAAGCATTATGGCAAAAAAATACACGAATTTTGATAAAAATTGCAATTTTCACTTGAAATTTTAATTAAGCCAAAATATACATGAATTTATATTTTGTTGCAATTTTCACCTGAGTTTGATTTTCAGCGAAATTAGAGCTTAGTTGGTAGTTAGAAGTTCCTACGTGGTGCAAACATCCGGAATACAAAACGATGTCGTTTTGTATTAAAAAAAATGGCCAAAAAAATGCACGAACTTTGACAAAAATTGTAATTTTCACCCGAACTTATATTTTAGTTGCAATTTTCAACTGAACTTATACTTTAGTAGCGATATTCACCCGAACTTTTACATTAAGCCCAAAAATACATCTAAAGGAATTAGGGTTCTCATTTTTGGCATGTTTTTATTCTTTATTCATACGTAATAACAATTGCAATTCAAACTTGAATGGAAATTAAATAACGGATCTAAAGCACATGATCAACGGATCTAAAGCACATGATCAGAAATATTAGTAAAACCTTTTGAAGATTCCAAGCGTCCATCTTTTTTAGAAGGAAGAAAAAAATTCTGAAATGAAAGAACAATTAAATGCACATAAAGAAGTTTCAAGTTAATTAACCAGCAAATTAAACCACATGTTGGAATATGTATCACCACTTTCATGAATAACATGAATAGCAAAGCAAAGATTGTCGACAAATGAAATAAAGAAAATAGCTCAAGACAATGGAGTATATGCTAAAGCACTATATATATATATATATATTATATATAATGGTCGACAAATGAACAATCAAATATTCAGGATAGAGACTTATATCATAAAATTGATCAAACCAGCTAATAATAATGGTCGACAAATAATGCTGATATTTATTAATATAAGTTTTCGTCTTCTTCCTCAAAAAAAAAATAAAATAATGGTCGACAAATGAACAATCAAATCAAGTACTCCGGCCCTCAGGCTGGGCGGCGGGCATGGGCGACGGCCCAGGGCCCCAAAAAATTAAGGGCCCAATTTTTTAATATATCTCATTAATTATAGGCTTTATGTATACTAAAAAATATTAGATAACATAATTTATTGTCAAAAATTCAAAGTTCAATTTAAAATCAATTTCAAATTAATTTGATGATAATTTTGTAACATAATTTTGAGGGCCCAATGTTAGGTCCGGAGGGTCTCGAATAGGTGTATGAAGGGGAGGGGGAGGAAATACACCTATGGGCTATTTTTCTTTCCTCTACAACAGAGGGATCTCAAGATAGAGATCAAAACGAAACTTTACACGCAAACTGTGACACCTGTTAACTGAAATGAGTTTTGACCAAACAGGGTAGACGACTGATACTGAAAACTCTTCAGTAAGGAGTTATCAGTCAGTAACTTAACTGATGCACGTAAGGGCTTCAGTCGAGTTTGCTAAAACAGAGATGATAACACTCTTCCTGACTATCAGAGGATAGATCAGTCAGACTGATATCATACGCAGCGGAAATAACTTTGTTTCATAATAGCCTCGGTTGAGCACGTTGTTAGTCTTATGTTTCTCTTAGCAGTTATTCAATATTCAGTTTATCAATTGAAACAACACAAGTAAGAATGTAAAACTGAAAGCTGTAAATAACACAGAGACTTTTACGTGGTTCAGAAAACACTTCCTACATCCACGGACGGTTGATTGATGAGCCCATGTTTGTGCTCGTTTTTCGTGTCTGTTTTAGGTCTAGATAGAGTCTTTTTTCTTTGTTTTGCTAGAGTCAGTCGCCTTGGAGGGCGTAGTTCCAGGGCAGGCCGGTTCTTTGGGCAGAAGGTGCTTTTAAGGCATAATGCCGCTGCATTCCGCGAAAGAGGCATGAGTTTGAAGCAGAGGAGTTTGGGACACTCAGAAGCTGAGTCAGGGGATTTTTTAGGACAATAACTTATGTTGATTTGGAAATTAGGACAAAAACTTTCGGACTTGTAAAAATAGGACACTAATTTTTTTTAGAGTAAAATAGGACACTAATTAATAAGCGTCGTAAAAATAGGACATTTCTCGGCCGATAATTGGCCAAAAAATATCCTGCGGATGCAACACTTATTAATTAGTGTCCTATTTTACTCTAAAAAAAATTAGTGTCCTATTTTTACAAGTTCGAAAGTTATTGTCCTAATTTCCAAATCAATCTAAGTTACTGTCCTAAAAAACCCTCGAACTCCTCAGAAGCTTGTTTTGAAGATCAAAAGTCCGAGAAGCAGGATGTTGGGCAAACCGACCATTTGCCCATAAGTACCGCGCGGGATTCAGTTGCATCGGAAGAAGGTTCTGGGCATAATGTGACTTCGGTTCGGGGAAGAAGTATGAGCATAGATACATAACCAATTGGAGATTGAAGCAGCAGGTTACAAAAGCTTAGATGAAGTTTGGAGTTGCTCAAGTCAACATAGCGCTTTGCCCATAAGCACCGTGTGGGACCCAGTTGCACCAGAAGATGATCGTGGGCAGAAGGTACATATGGGGCAGAGAAGAAGAGTGCAGGAGATGGATTACATAAATTCGCGTTGAGGGCAAAGGCACAATCTGATCAGAAGATTTGGATAAGGCAAAAATCAGCCTCCAGATCTGGATGCAATCTCTGGCAAAAGGAGCCCTAATTCCAGCCCACTCCTTTTGGGCCTAGCCTGCTTAGCCCTAATTCATATCTATAAATACCACATAGTTTTGAACCATTGAAGAACGAATTTTGGAGGCACCAATTCAGAGACCATTGCTGTAGTTTTACTTTCCATAGTTAGGTAGGAGTAGTCGCCCCTTATGGGCATAGTAGTTCAGTTTTCTGTTCATATTTTCTGCGGCACTTTTGGCCGTAAGTACTCTTTGCCTTAAGTAAGTTTCTATTTCAGTTTTTACTTTATATTTTCCTTTATGTCTTTTGCCTTTGTTATTTATTTTATGTTTGGCTAGTTTTATATTCTGATTTGGGCAAGATGATCTAAGCATGAACACTTAACTCGAGAGGTCTAATTTGGGCATAACAACTATATGAGCATATTCCCGATACACTAGGTTTGATTCCAATAAGGTTGTAACAACTTGGTTAATTAATTGATCACTAGTTAACTAGGGAGTTTTGGCCACAAGTAATACTTTGGGCATAAGGCGAAACACCATCGACCTCCAAAATAGTACAACGAGTGTTGGAGCCGTGACAGCGGTGAAATATCTGCGTAAGAGTCAAGTGGGTCTATCTAAATCTTAAAGCATTCTGGGCAAAGCACAACTAGCGATAGGCCATCGCAGAGAGCGTGGATGTTGCCCGGGGTAGTTGATTTCCATTAACTAAACCTTCTAAGGGATCATAAACTGAAAGGATAGATTGGGCAAGGGGTTTTTGCGTGCTTGACGAGTGACAATAGGGGCGCAACAATTCTTATGCCTATAACCACTGGTATGCGAGTATAGTAATTTATCTTTGCACCAATGAACGAGTGTCTAGTTCATGTTTAGTGATTCGAACCCAAGTCAGGATTGTTTTGTTATTTGATTTATCTACCTTTGTTATTTCAGTTTAGGTTGGAAACCCCGTTCTGCTCATAAGCACGTTGTGGTCAGAACCCTTCAGAATACAAACCTTTTTAGTGATACCCTTGCAGGAGGAGTTACTGCTCAGTTCCCTGTGGATTCGACTCTAGACTTATCACTAGCTAATCTAGTTGTGGGCACAGGATATTTTATTTGCGCGAAGCTCAAACGACGGCTTCGTCATTGATCAGACCAACAATCCACTCTGCAAGTGCTTAACTGGTGCACTGCAAACCGAACCGTGTGCTTGGCGGGTGCACACAACCGTACCACTGAAGATTCCACTCTTCAGTGCCCACACTTCACTCGTGTCGGATTTCTCACTCCTAGCACAACCTGTGCTAAGATCTCTCAGAGTCAGAGTACCTTCCTGAACTCCGAAACACTCAAACACTCTACTCTTTCTCTCGAAAGGAGGTTTGAAAACTTGCCAACTATACTTCAAAGAACAAGTTCTTTGGAGCAAGTTTGACCTAGGCTTCTGGTAAACAGAGGTTTGCCTAAGGTCTAAGAGAATGTGTGTAATCAGCAGTGACTGATTTTTGGCTTTGGAATTCTCTTCTTCGATTCAAGCTTTGGGGAGGTTAAGCTGAGAAACTATTTTGGCAGAGTTTCAGCTTATGTCGTTGAATCGGTGAAGATTGAAGTGATCCTCAAACGCTATTTATAGGAGAGGTCTTGAATAGATCCGTTGGCGGAGATCGTCTTCAAGATTTCTTCCGTTGGAGAGCATTTCGAATTTGGGCTGAGGCTTCAATCTTCGAGGTTCCTTGTTTGGTGGGAACGGTTATCTTGAAGAGCAGGAGATGTGACGTCTCTGATAAAGTAGCCAACAAATAGGAATGACCTCTGCAGAGAGAGATATGATCCTGAGATCTCTGCATTTAATGCGGCTGTCCTTTTGGAGTACGTGGCTTCCTTTGAACGTTTGAAGTTCAGTCCGAGGAAGAATGTTTAACTGATACTTGACTTTAGTATCAGTCGGCTGAGTCCACGCGGCACGCATTAAGTAATCAATTCCGAACCGATTCTTCAACTGATACTTCAGTTGGTATCTTCAATCTTCAGTCCTTCGTCCTTCAGTCTTCAGTCTTCAGAACCGCAAGCTAAACTAGAAACGAACTCTAACACTTGAGTTCAAATAGTTCTAGTCTATGACAATTAAGACCTATGGATTTTGGTATCATCAAAACAAGGATTAGGATATTCCACAAGGTTTCCAACACCCAAAATTTTAAATATATCTCATTAATTATAGACTTTATATATACTAAAAAAATATTAGGCAATATAACTTATTGTCAAATTTATATTATATTAAAACTTCAAAGTTTAAATCGAAATATAAAATTATGCTGACAATGCCAGTTATTGACTTATTGTTCTAAAATGACCTTCTTAAATTTAAAATTGTTGAAAACGTATTTGAGATCGTCAATGTCCCTAGAGAGATTGAATGATTTGACAATATCTATATACATATATAAAAGCTCAATCACTTTAAAAAATAGTAAGTTAGTTTTCCTACCAAAAATCACCTTACTATTTTTAAAAATAATTTGTTCTTTCTATTTTTTTTTATCAATCTACTCTAGATAATAATAATAATAATAATAATAATAATAATAATAATAATAATAATAATAATAATAATACTCATACAAAAACGTACTAAAAATTTAATAAATGTAAATCATATTAGAAATTATATTTTTAAGTTATATATATATATATAATTATTTATCTACAAATTTATATTTTAAGCTAAAGAGTTCTAAAATGAAAAAAAAAATATAAGTTTAATCTTAGTAACTGCATTAAATTGTTATAATAAAAAAATTAAATATAAAAATAATACTATATAGTAAAAATATAAAAAAACAGAATAAAATAAACAAATTTTAAAATATTATGATTCTTGATCATGACAAATTTTAAATTTCATCTTTGCTAGGTTGTATTTGTTAATTTTATCAAAATACAAATTTGAAAATTAAACTATATATTCATTAAATAATATATATATATATATATATATATATATATATATATATATATATATATATATATATAGGGGAGGGCTAGAATAAAAACTCTTTTAAGTGTATAAAATATGTATGAAATTAGCTTAATAATATTTTAATTAACAACCGAAAATTATGTAGAGGACAACCTAGTAATTTAGTCAATCTATATTTTCGGTAAGAAGATATGTGTTTGTGATCAAATCTTTCTCTTTTTCCATTTAATAATTAATCACTAAACACATTTGCCACATTACGCCTCCATTATAACCTAGAACTTAATTTTTTTTGTATCATCAAGCGTCAATAATCAACGAAACCAAACTTTCTGGATTTCATCCCTCTTTTTCGAGAGATAATCTCATGGAGTTTGTGCGCATTTCATTAGTTATGTTACGAATTATGTTGGCAGAAAGTTTACACGATTTAATACGCATTTTACTAATTATGTTACGAATTAATAATTGTTCAGTTGTTTTGTTTCTGTTATATTGTTTGATATCAAATTGAACTACTATTACTTTTGATTTTCAGATTCAGAGTCTCACGAAGGCGAAATATAATTCGTAACAAAATACTTTCAATTCGTAGCATAAATTAAAATTCATGACACAAATTAATTCGTAACAAAAATACATGCAATTCGTAACATAAATCATACATATAAATTAAATTAATTATTGGTAGATGACATGCACATAAGTCCTGACAAAATTCAACGATAGTTTTAATTCTGAAAATTTATCCTACCAAATCATACAAAAATAATTTAAAATTCGTAACACGTTATTTATTCAGTAGTAAATAACATATTAATTGGCTTTTGACAGAAATCACGAGTGACAGATCATTTATTCTCAAAAATCATTCGCATAATTCTTTCCATAATAAAGAGTATTTAGTAATAAATTAATTGTCTACTGACAGGAATCACGTGTAATTCATATTAAAATCCTGTCAATGTATTCAAATTCATAATCAATTCGTAATTAAATACAATATCTGCATTATACAATGATTCTAATTCCCAAATTTCATTATTAAAATTCTTTACACTAAACTGTGCAATTCGTAACAACACATGTGCTCCATAATTAGTCATAATGAATAATCTCATTTTCTAATGTATTTCAAATCCTCAATATTCTGAAGAAATTTTCACAATTTGAACGTGTAATACTAACAATGACACAATTACCCAATCAATAATAAAATAACCTTCATTTATTCAGTAGGAATATAATAAAAAACATCCAGATGCATCCTCAAAACAAGGTATGAACGTGAGGCATAAAAATATCCACCATTCAAGTAGCGCAACATCGACATAATTTATAAAATGCAGCATATCATCTCTATTTTTCTCATAAACCTCCACCATCTTTGCCAACTTTGTCGATGGCGATAGTCTCGGGACCTCATGTACAAGAATTGGTTCTAGCAAGACGCCATCGCCAAATCCACTATATTTAATTTCTGTTGTCTCCCTATCTCTAAGTTGCTTGATACTCCAGTTTCTAAAACGTGGGAAATCCCTACGCACGTTGCCATTTTCCCAACGAACCCTATCCATATAGAATATCTGACAACATGTAAAAACAGATTACAAATCTCAATGTATAGAATTACGAATCAAAAAAACTAAATTTTGACAACACATACACAAGTCCAAGGAACAAAAATAAACGTGTGCATACTTATATTTGGAGAAAGGGACACCACAATCATTTCAAGACAGTAGAGGAACATCCACAGTATTTTAAAAGATCGATTGGAAACAATTTCACAAATCTTGAATATTTAAATGAAAAAAATTCGTAACCTTCCAACTAGGTTACGAACCTTGCGTTGTATTCTTTGATTAGACATCAGGGGACAATCCACAGTATTTTAGTAGATCGATTAGAAACAATTTCATATTTTCACAATCGTTTCATGACAAAAATCATTCATTTTGCCTCAAGGTGACGAACACAGAAATTAGCTTTCAAATACTTAAAAAAACAAACACAGAAATCGGACACTACAATAAAATCTCAAGGTTACGAACACAGAAATCGAATAAAATCATTCATTTCGCCTCAAGGTGACGAACACAGAAATTACCTTTCAAATATAGAAGGAAAAAAAAACAAGCACAGAAATCGGACACTAGAATGGAACCCGAAAGTTACGAACCTTGTGTTGTATTCTTCATCTTCTCCATCGGACACTATACTGTGTAACCCTAGTCTCGCCATGGGAGAGTGTTTTTGATATTTTTTTTGGTGGGTTGAAATTTAAGAGAGAGATATATATATATATATATATATCCGATTAATTACACATTCAATTCATTCCACATAAATTAATTTTGATATGGAATAAAATCTTTCCATATCCATGGCCGCTAGTATCGGAGAAGACAATGAAAGTCAAAAAGTCAACAAGAGCATATTACACTTTTAACCTTCTGGATGTTTTAGTTACGAATCAGCAGTCCACCAACAATGAACCGTCAAATGCATTAAGATTGAATCTGGACCTTTGATTTTAGATGGATGGATGGTAGGATTTTGTTCCTATTTTATACATATGCTATTAGTATTGTGTATATTTCAGTAGAAATTTTGTATAAGTTATTTTAATATAATGTGTATATATTATATCATCTTTAATTTTGTCATGTATGAACGAAATTAAAATTCAGGGCAAATTTTAGAATGAGCTAAAGTTTATGTATTTATATTGTAACTTTATATAGTTGAAAAAAATAGCAAAATTAACTAATAGTTTGTGAATTTACAGTCAATTAACGCCTCAAAAAAATATATATTATGAAATGCAAATAAGTAAAAAGTAATTAAAAGTTCCAAAAATCCTTTCAAAACTAATAGAAAATTTGAAAGAAAAATATCTAGATATTTGGGTGGAAAATTTTTAAATAGATAATAATAATCGTTAGTTAAAAAGGTTTTGTCAAGATCTTGATCATTCATTTTATATCCTCCAATTATAAGATGGTTTTATCTTCATTTTAATGCTATTATCTTTATTAGAGCTATTTTATATAATAATATAAGTAACTTATAGAATTTTATTTTCTAAATATAATATTCTAAAAAATATAATTTTTTTTACCGTGCATCGCACGGGAGTAATACTAGTTATGTATAGAAAAAGAGATTAAGAGATTTTAGATAACATGCAACTAAAAATGCTAGATGAAATCATTTTTTATAAGTAATGGAAAATTTTATTTTTCAATATATTGAGGGCCCATTTTTATAATTTCGCCCAGGGCCTCATTTTTCTCAGGACCGGCTCTGGGTACAACTATCTTATGCAGTAATACACTTTTTTATTGATTATGTGTGCTATAATGTTGCAGTAAAAGTGCTTAACTGCTTATACAATGAAAGTAAAAAAAAAAAAGTGCTAATACAAAGTTATTCTCATAAATTAATGTGCCTTTAAGCCAGCATTATTTTGTCGCATCTTCTTCTGATTTTCCCAGAAAACCTACTGTTTGTGTCGCTTACGATGTTGCCAGACTCATCTACTTTGAATCGTATTTCCTCAATAACAAGGTCTCCATCACGCCTCACACCCTTTAGTTCGACCCAGTAGCCGAACGCATTATATATATCCCTTCTGACATCTTGGACTCGTCTCCGTACTTGGCATCTCAAGCCCATTTCTCTGTAACCAGGCAGCTGTTTAAACGTATTTAGAGTGCTCTCGAAGTAGTGTTGGGGTGTGCATCCAAAGAACCTTCCATGTTCTCTCCACTCATGACACCAGAAGCTCCGCGCAGCCCTCTCCCTCTCATAAATGTTGTCATTGTGAAAAGAGTAAAGGCCGGGCCAATATATGTATAACTCCTCACGCAGGCTAGGAGTTAAATGTTGTATCTGTTACATAATTAACCATTAATTAGCATAATGTACATCGAAAATAATTAAAAAGTTCAATTCACTTACCGGTCTTAATTGTTCATATCCTTTAATTGGAGTTCTTTCGTCTTCTATTGGGATGTAGGCTCCGTGCAGTGATAGAAATGGTAGTTCAACACCCTTTGTGCAGCTCCACATTGTGTTCAAGGTGTATTTTATCTGCATCTTTCTTTTGGAACCATGTTTGGAACCATATTAGGAAGACATGTAAATATTTATATTGCAGATGCCTACATTTATACATTCAAATTTCCAGAGACCCAGACTGAAGAGAAGAAATGTAAGCATATATTATAATTATTCATTATATCGCATGAAGGATATGAGTTGCAGTCAAAGTTGTTTTCTAGTAGTAAAGAAACTCACCGGAGATTAAAGGCAGAAGTTATTGGTTGCTGACGGCGGTGGAATGAGTAGCTAGCATTGTCAACTGTGGCAGTTCTGATAGTGTGGCCGGTGGTAGTCAATGGCGGCAAGATTGCTTGAACTTTCTTTAAACGAAATCAGGAAACCAGTAGTGTTTTCACTTAAACTTTTTTTTTTTTTGAGGACGATGCAGTAAATGTTTTCAAGTTTTATAGATATAAGAGGCACGAAGACCCATTTCAAGATTCAAGACCCGTTTCAAGATTCAAGATTCGATTTATTTAGAGTTTTTTTTAAAAAAAATTATATATTTGCTACGTATCTTTTTTTTAAAGAACATTTTTCTCACATTAGATTCTTCCTCAAAAAAAAAAAGATTCACTTTACATTAAATTTCTACGTCCAATATGATGTGAAAAATAAATCGACAAATTAAAAAAAATACACAAAATTGAGAAATTTGTTTAAAGCTATTTAAGCTATTGAGAAATACATAAAATTGAGAATTTTATTTAAAAAATACATAAATTGCAATCAACTGTTGAACTTTTAGAATTAAAGCCATGATTATCATAAGAGTTGATTATAGTTCATACCTATTAGTAATTTAGTAGTTATTTTGTGTATGTCATAAAAATTGAGAATTTTGCTTAAACTTATGAATTAATTTTAGGGGTATTGGTCTGCAAATACTCGAATTCTTCTCATTTTCTGATTTTGCACCCCAACTTTAAAATCAGCCTATAAATACTTGAACATTGTATTTTATTTATTTATTATTTTTTTGTTCTGATTTTGCACCCAACGAATTTTAACCCTAAATCATTGCTAACATCGCAGCAGGATTGACATCCTGTTGGGAACCTTGAGGAATATCCTAACCCTTGTTTTGATGATACCAAAATTCATAGGACTTAAATGTAATAGACTAGAATCGTTTTGAACTCAAGTGTTAGAGTTCGTTTCTAGTTTAGCTTGCGGTGTCGAAGACTGAAGACTGAAGACTGAAGAACGAAGACTGAAGACTGAAGACTGCAGATACCAACTGAAGTATCAGTTGAAGAATCAGTTGAAGACTGATTATTTAATGCGCGCAATGGACTGATACTAAAGTCAAGTATCAGTTGAACATTCCTCCTAGGACTGATCTTCCAACGTTCAGAGGAAGCCACGTACGCACAAGTACAACCGCATTAAATGCAGAGATCTCAGAATATCTTATCTCTACAGAGGTCATTCCTATCTGGTGGTAACTTTTCAGAGACGTCACATCTCCTGTCCATCAAAGAGAGTCGTTTCCACACAGACAAGGAACCTCGAAGATTGAAGCCTCAGCCCAAATTCGAATTGCTTTCCAACAGAAGAAATCTTGAGGACGATTTACGCCAACGGATCTATTCAAGAGTTCTCCTACAAATAGCGCTCGAGGATCACTTCAACCTTCACCGATTCAACGACATAAGCTGAAGCTCTGCCAAAATTGCTACTCAGCCTAAAGCTTAACTTCCCCAAAGCTTGAATCGAAGAAGAGAATTCCAAAGCCAAAATCAGTCACTGCTGATTACATACATTCTCTTAGACCCTAGGCACATATCTGTTTACCCAGAAGCCAAAGGTCAAACTTGCTTCAAAGAACTTGTTCTTTGTAAGTATAGTTGGCACTCGTTCAAACCTCCCCCCCATAAGAGTGTTCGAGTGGTTCGGAGTTCAGGAAGGTACTCTGAACTCTGAGTGAAAAGTCTGAGCACGAGGTGTGCTTAGCAGGGAAATCCTACGCGAGGTTGTGTGGGTGCTGAAGAAGGGTTTTCTTCAGTTCA
This sequence comes from Salvia miltiorrhiza, assembly GCF_028751815.1. Classification (NCBI taxonomy): domain Eukaryota; kingdom Viridiplantae; phylum Streptophyta; class Magnoliopsida; order Lamiales; family Lamiaceae; genus Salvia; species Salvia miltiorrhiza. The sequence goes on from NC_080388.1 coordinate 4,629,942, forward strand.
CGGTTGTGTGCACCAGGCAAGCACACGGGTACGGTTTGCAGTGCACCAGTGAAGCACTTGCGGAGTGGATTGTTGGTCTGATTAACCAACCGTGGATGTAGGAAAGGGTTTTTCCGAACCACGTAAAAGTCTCTGTGTTATTTACAGCTTTCAGTTTTACATTCTTACTTGTGCTATTTCAATTGATAAAACTGAACACTGACTAACAGCAAAGAGAAACCTTAATCCAACAACCTGCTCCACCGAGGCTATTACGAAACTAAGTTTAATTTCCGCTGCGTATGATATCAATCTGACTGAACTATCCTCTGATAGTCAGGAAGAGTGATATCATCTCTATTTTAGCAAACACGATTGAAGCCCTTACTTGCATCAGTTAAGTTCCAGCAACTTAACTGATAACTCATTACTGAAGAGCTTTCAGTATCAGTCGTCAACCCTGTTGGTCAAAACTGATTTTAGTAAAATATGAGTCCTTGTTTGCGTGCAAAGTTTCGTTTTGATCTCTGACTGAGATCCCTCTGATTGAGGTCAGTAGATTAAGTTAAAAATAGCCTATAGGTGTATTCTCCCCCCCATACACCTATTCCAGACCCTCAGGACCTAACATTGGTATCAGAGCAGGTTGTTCGCAAGAACTATCTGCATCTGACTAGGTTCTATTTGAACTAGATCATTTTTCTTAAAGGTCTCGAAAAAGTTTTACTCTTTCTTTTTGTGCTTGCTATTTGCTCTATCTGCTGTTATCTGTTCTCTCTTTTTTGATGGAGACTAACCACAGCAGATTATCTTCTCTACCTATGTTTAGTATTGAAAAATACGACATATAGAAGTTTCGGCTTGAAAGCTTCCTCACCGCCCAACATTGCCGAATATGGGAAGTCATCACCAGCGGACCTATAACCATCACCGAAGTTATCAAAAGGGTTCCTGCTGATCTCCATCAGGATCCTTACGATGAGGTCAAACCCAAGTCAAAGGCAGACTTCACCACAGAATAAAGGAAGCAAGATGAGTTAGACAATCTCGCCAAAAGCATCATCTCCGGCACCGTTCCCGACAAACATGTCATGAAGATCATCAAGTGCAGAACTGCAAAGGAGATGTGGGACATTCTGGAAAGAATGTGCGTAGGTTCCGAGGAAATCAAGGAGAATAAGCTATCAATAGCTTGCCAGAAGTTCGACTCCTTGCTCATGCTCAAGAATGAATCTGTCGAGGAAATGGAACAAATATTCAATCTTATCTTGAATGAAGTTCAATCCATTTCCAAAGACAAATACACTCAACGAGAAATCAACCTGAAGATTCTTCGAGCACTGCCACGTGGAGAATGGCAGATCTACTCAGTCGCTCATCAACATAAGCCAGGATTCAGTCAGCTCCCGACAAACAAGCTTTTCTCCGATCTCATGGCAAATGAGTTCGACCTTCTGAGAAATCTTGGTAACAAGAAGGCTGGAAGATCTGACGAAGATGGTCCATCAACCTCAAGAGGAGTTGCACTGAAGGCCTCAACCAGAGAAGGCAAGAAGCAGATCAAGGAGCCAACGGAACTCAACCCAGATGACTTCTTCAGTCAATATGCTTTGTTGACTGAAAGATTCAACAAGATGGAGTCCAAGTTCCGGAAGTACAGAAGGTTCCACAAGCAGCACTACAAAGGAAAAGAAAGAGAAGGCAACTCCAGACATTCTACAGATCGAAGCAGAGAAAGGAAGTCAGTCGCTTACGACATCAAAGATATGGAATGCTTTGGATGCAGAAAGAAAGGGCACTTTCGACATGAATGCCCTGATCTGACTCCAGCTGAGCGCAGAGAACTGAGAGCTAAGAAAGATCGTAGCTTTTCGAAGAAGAAAGCGATGGTTGCTGACGATGCTGACTCTTCCAAAGACACATCAGAATCATCCGACTTCGACAGTTCCAGCTCAGATGATGAGAGCCGAGCCCTGATAGCCAATGAATCAGAAAGTGTTGCTGACAACAGCTACGACAATGGAATGAATGGCTCAGAGATAAACGCTCACTCAAAAACTCCTTATACTGATAACTTCCTGATGCTTTCAGGAGACCACTCAGAATCTGGAGGTAGGTCATCCGATGAAACTGACGAGTTTGATCAGCTCATGACTGATCACTGTCAGCTGAGGAAAATGTTCGAAGATATCCTCAAGCAGAATCAGAAAATGGACAAGGAGATCAATGATGAACGAGCAAAGAATCAGACAATCATCTACTTTCCGGATGAAACTTGTCTTGATCAGCTAATCATGGAGAACAGCCGACTGGAAGAAGAGCTCAGAATCTCCAACTCAGAATGTGAAAGAGCATCTCATGAAATCAAGAGGCTCAATTACAAGCTGGAAGGCACAATCAAGAACTGCATGATGCAGTCTCCCATGATGAGCAACTTTCCATTGAAAGGTCTGGTCAACAGCATCGGAGGAAAGGTTGCAGCTGACAAAGGAAAGGATATCATGATCATCTCAAAGGACGATCCTTCTGAAATCACAACCTCAGAAGAATCAAGAGATCATGATATGGATGAAGTTCGCAAGCGCAGACTGATGGTTAGATCAAATGTTCCACCTCCACGAAGCTACAGACGAGCTAAGGAGGCCCCCAACCAGATCATTCTATTGAGAAGGCTGGAAAGCAGATTTCAGTCAAAGATCAGGGAAGGAACATCAGAAGTCAAGAAGAATCTTCCTCATCAATCCAGGGGGAAGAAATGCCACATCAGTCAGAAACTGACATCTTCAGTTCAGTTTCAGAAGGAACAACATCCATGGAGACCAAGCAATGCTGAGTCCAGACGAACCAAGAGCCATCCACGACAACAAGCTACTGGACATCAACCAAGTCTCCAAAAGTCTGCAAAGACTCGAGTATCTCAGGGAAGATACTTCGCCGAGCAAAGAAGACCTCAACCACTCATCAGACAGAACTGCTACAAGAGTGAGGCCTTCAAAAGGATTTCTCAACAGAAGAATGCTCATGTGCCACCGGAAGCGCCAACGACGTCAATCAGACATTCAACAAAGCGCAAGAGATCAGCCAGACCAATTCTGAAGCAGATATGGGTTCCAAAGAAAACTCAAGCTAACATCGAAGGATCCAAAGCTTGATTGGGTGCCTGAAGAAACTCTTCCTTGCAGGTCAATGTCAGGAAACTCAAAAAGAAGGAAGAGGCCAAAGCTTCAATCAGAACGTGGTATCTGGACAGTGGCTGTTCGAAGCACATGACGGGCTACAAGGAATATCTATCTCAGTATGTTGAGAAAGCTGGATCCAAAGCTGTTCGAAGCACATGACGGGCTCCGGCGTCAAAGTTTGCTCTACCCTCACTTGTATCCAGCGAAGCGAGCGTCTTTCATTCTCATGCCTAACATATCATATGTTGTAGGCTGAAGAAGCAGAAACCATAGTTAATCTCATAGAGGAGATGGACTCAGTCGATACAGGGCTCCTTGAAGAAGCAATTTGAGTCATTAAAGAATTGAGGAAGGCGTTGAACCTATTTGAATTAACACAACTTCTTTCCGGCCCTTACGATAAAGAAGGTGTTGTAATCAGCATCACTTTGAAAATACACTAATATTTTATTGTTCCTCATAATAAACCTCTAAAAACTTTTGTTCCTGCATAAAACCAAAGGCACAAAACTGTGAGCTTTATTGTTCCACAGACTCGTATTTAAACATCTCGTTCCTATTATTCCAATTATAAAACTTATGTTTCTAGCGAGCAGGAATAAGAAGCTTACAAAAAAAAAATGGATGTTTTGTGCATTTAATCATCTGGTGCTTAATCTATGCAGCGGCTTCTAGTTAGGAAAGAACTTTGCAACTTAATGATACCCATGGCAAATCTAGCACCATTGACCATATATCCAACTTTTCCATCCAAACCAACGTAAATTTAGTATGCTTTTTCTGCAGCAACCTGATAAATGATAAAGATTTCAATAAATAAAATAAAATAAAAAAGTAATTAACCAATCGAGAATGAAGATTTAGTAGCTTCTTGCAACTCGATGTGTATCAAGACCGACTTGCCTTACGCGAAGAGTAAAATTTTAAGGTGCTCTCGTGACCTCTCAATCTCAATGCCTTCAATGCCCTCCTTGCCTGAATTCAAACAACGGATCATCACAAATTATCCTAAAACAGTAGCAAGTTAATATATAGTAATGACAAATCTCCATAACTCCAATAATCTCCAAAAAAATTAAGCAGCCAATGAAACTCTATTTTTTCAGACATTATTATTGAGTTTGAGACAATCATCGTAAGCACCAAATGACAACAAAAAGCTGCTTGAAAAAAAGAAAGAAAGAAAGAGAGACGTGAGAGGGGTGAAGTCGCGGCGATGACAGCAATGGTTATGGCGGCGAGTCTCACCAAAAATCGAAGAGGGAAGAAGAATTTTTTTGAAAAAATTATGTAATTTTGCTAGAGAGAGGGGCGATATTTGAGGATAAGAAAAAAGTCTTTTCATATTTCTAAAATAAGGAATTTTTGAAATTGCATGCCTTTCTTGGGGAAGGTAAAGGACTTCTTGGGTTTGTCAAACAATAAATGGTTACAGTAATGCATAAAAAAATATTTATTCATTTGCATGTATTAATGCATGAATTCACATGTTTTTTTTGGCGGGAAAAATTTGGAATGCAACTCTCCTTTAGTATAATAGATAGATAAAAATAAAAAGACACGAACTTTGGGCCTATTTTAATTTTTACACAAATTTTGAAAATTGTCAGAAAATACAAGAACTTTGACTCATTTTATTTTCTCCCACTAACTCTGAGAATTGTCAAAAATACATGAACTTTGTCTCATTTTGTTTTTTTCCCACAAAATATATTGTTATAAAAAATGATCTAAATATTTTTTTTAAAACGTCGTTTTGATTCTGAAATATGTTTTAAATTTTTTTAAAAAAAAACCATGTCACTCATGAATAATTGTTATCTATCATTAATTAAATAATTTAAGCTATCTAATTAATTATAAAATTACTATTTGGATTATTTTTTATAAAAAAATAAAATAAGCCAAAGTTCATGTATTTTTTAACAGTTCTCAGTTTATGAAAATTAACAAAATGAGTTAAAGTTCGTGTATTCTTTAACAACTTTCAAAGTTCATGAAAAAAAATTAAAGTGAATGCAAAATTCATGTATTTAGATGCCAATAACCATGTCTCTCAAAAAAAAAAAAAAAAAAAAAGGTGCCAATAACTCAAATAAAAATAAACAAGTGTACATGTGGTATAATCCAAAGCCGAAGTTGGTGCAAGCCCATAGATGATAGCCCAGCCCAGCCCAACTATTCAAGTAATGTGTGAAAGGCCCAAAGAGTAAAACAGAAATGCACATTTCACTCTCAAGTCTCTGCTCCAGAACCTTCCACACTCCTACAAGGCTAAAACCCTCTGCTTCTTAAACCCTACCACAACCTCCAAATTCTGCTGCAATCTCTCTCTCTCTCTCCCCCAAAATGCACAGGTTATCGAGGCGTTCCGTCCCCGCGATCCTCCGCAGCGCCGCTGCGCGCCACCGCCCCATTTATTCCCTTGACCACCAGCTCGTATGCCCTCTCTTTTTATATGTCACCATTTGGTTATTTTACCTCAATTTTACTACTGCTGTCTGTCTGTATCTGATTTCTCAACTCCATTTCTCTGGAAACATAATTCATGATTGCATCTTTTTGCTAAAACTCTTCTTTTTGCTGCTGATTAGTCTGGAGCGAGTGATCCAGCAAAGAGATGGTTCTCTGTGCTGACAACCGGTGGCAACAATGCTATTGGTGCCTCCGCATCATTTGATCTGAAAAAAGGGTCTCTTATTGGGTGTCGTTATGAGACTACTGCTGCTGCTGCATCTACTCCACCAGCTGAAAAATTTGAGTACCAAGCAGAGGTGGGCTTACGTTGAAAACTATACCTTTTTAATTGCAGTATTCGTGTACAGTTCGTCATGTATTCTTGTGTATGGTATCTGTGGCAGGTTAGCCGTCTCATGGACCTTATCGTGAATAGTTTATACAGCAACAAGGATGTCTTTCTTCGTGAGCTTATCAGGCACGCCTTTCACTCTATCTGCCAGCCATATTTTGAAATGGATTATATTATCTACTAGTTGGTGCATGTTGGCCACTATTTTATATACATATATACTTTTGTCACCTTAATTTGGTGATATTGCATTAGATTTTAGGTTTGAGTACTTTATGGGAATAGCCTGCATGATATCTAGGAGATTCTAGATATTAGTTTTGTAGAAATGGTGCTACTAAAATATTTTGCATTAGAATAGGTTTTGTATTTTTAGACTTCCAAGTGTTTCAGAGGCTTTGTCTATGTGGAGAGCTCAAAAGGACTTAGGTTTACTGTAGAACAAAAGGAGAGGATGAAGATTTATTCACCCCCATCTTATTACCTCGGTTCCATGCATAATTATTCTGGATTTGTTAGGTCTATACATTTTTTTCCATCTTTTTGTTATCTATATAAAAATACCGATCTACTCTTTCTTCTTTCTTTCTTTCACATATGATATTTTCTTGTAACTTTGTGATATTAAAAAATTCGCTCAATTATCAGAAGTTGGAAGTTGCAGCAATGTTTCATGTAGATGATAGTCTCTAACATGCTCATGGCTCAAGAAGTCCTGATATCTAGAAAATGTTGGATCAGGACATTACGTCCTTGAGCAATACCCGTCTTTTATGTTCGTGCCTGTCGTTTTCTGATTTTATCCAGTCCTCTAAAATCCTTGCTATTTTGGCCATGCAGCAATGCAAGTGATGCATTGGACAAGCTGCGTTTCCTTGCTGTCACTCAGCCCGACCTTTTGAAGGATTCTGTTGATCTTGACATACGTATCCAGACTGACAAAGATAATGGAATAATTACACTTACGTAAGTTTTATTAACTAGAAGCACTTTGATTTCATCCATATGGTCTTTCTTCCTAATTTGACTGATTTTCCATACAGAGATTCTGGGATTGGCATGACAAGGCAGGAACTTGTTGACTGTCTTGGTACTATCGCACAGAGTGGAACTGCGAAGTTTTTGCAAGCTTTGAAGGTGTAACCATCTGCTGATGTCGACATTTTATGATTCATATCTCTTGATATTTGAAAAAATTCACTGCTTACATTCTTTTTGATAGGATAGCAAGGATTCTGGTGCTGACAGCAATTTAATTGGTCAGTTTGGGGTGGGATTCTATTCAGCATTCCTTGTTGCTGAGAGGGTATGCACCATTACTCTGAAGCTGAACCTTATTATTGACCACTCTTCTTAACTATTGACTTTCTCTTTCCCTGATATACTGGGCCTATTGTACTTTCTTGGCAAAAGGTTGAGGTCTCAACAAAGAGCCCTAAATCCGATAAACAGTATGTATGGGAAAGTGAAGCAAACTCTAGTTCCTATACCATCCGAGAAGAGACTGATCCCGCGAAACTTATCCCAAGGGGAACCCGTCTCAGTCTATATCTTAAGGTATAAGACTCTTTTTCGCTTTTTATTTGCTGAAACGTGAAGCACATATTCATTACTTTTTTGTGGATGTTTCAGCATGATGATAAAGGGTTTGCTCATCCAGAAAGAGTCGAGAAGCTTGTAAAGAATTACTCACAATTTGTTTCCTTCCCAATATACACATGGCAAGAGAAGGGACACACGAAAGAGGTAGGATTGCAAAAAATATAACCAAGCTCTTTTGGTTTTGATTTGATCCCTCTATTTTCGCTTCACAGTAAAACACATTTTGCAGGTTGAGGTCGATGAGGATCCTACAGAAGCTAACAAGGATGAGCAAAATGAGATAACCGAGGCACTGTGCACACAATTAATTTATAACAATTATGTATCAATTAGGATGTTGTTTGATTTCAGCTGGTGAAAATTTGTTATTGTTTGTGATGTAACAGAAAAAGAAGAAGACCAAGACTGTAGTTGAACGATATTGGGATTGGGAGCTTACAAATGAGACGCAGCCAATATGGGTTAGCCTGTTTATCAGTATTTGTTCTGTTTCATTACTAGAGCTTCTATCTTTCAGAATTTAATAGCTCCTTTTTCTGCAGCTACGTAACCCTAAAGAAGTTACAAAGGAGGAATACAATGAGTTCTACAAGAAAACATTTAATGATTTTTTAGAACCCCTTGCCTCTTCACACTTTACAACAGAGGTAGATAATTTCCTTCTGACATCAATCTCCTTGCTGTTTACAACTCTTCCATCTGATGTCTGTTTTGCATCTCTTTTCTTCAGCTGCTACTTTTTATGTTATTTCTGGGAGTAACTTTTTTGTGTGTGGATAGAGAAGTAATTCAAGAGTTGGATAAAATCACAATACAAGATGGTGATCTTTCTTCGATTTGGTTGTTTCCAGGGTGAAGTGGAGTTTAGGTCTATCCTATACGTGCCGTCTATGACACCCTCAGGGAAGGATGACATAATCAACCAAAAGACAAAGAATATAAAGCTGTTTGTGAAACGAGTATTCATTTCTGATGATTTTGATGGTGAATTGGTGAGAGAATAATAAATGGTATTTATGTCAGGATTGTTTATTGAAGTTATTCTTGACCCATATTTGTTTCCTCTCTCTATGTAATAGTTCCCACGGTATTTGAGCTTTGTCAAGGGTGTTGTTGATTCAAACGATCTTCCCCTAAATGTTTCACGCGAAATCCTTCAAGAAAGCAGAATTGTAAGTATACAGGATGAGGGGCTGTCTTGATGCAGATTTAATATTTGTTGAGCATGTGTGGTGTGAATATGAATTACCTGATTCTCAAGTTCTTGATGGTTTAGGTTCGCATTATGAAGAAACGTCTGGTGCGCAAGGCCTTTGACATGATCCTCGGCATATCTTTGAGTGAGGATACAGAGGTATATCTTTACCTTCTCGAATTCTGTTTTGTTCTGATTGTGCTTCCTTTCAATTTCATTTCAGATTGTTTGCTATAATTAATATGTAGAGAAACATAGAATGTCACTTAAATTTGCTGCTGAGTAAAGAGTAGGCTTTTCCGGACTATGGTATCCTCTGTTCATTTAACTTCTTATGTACAGGACTATATGAATTTCTGGACGAATTATGGCAAACACTTGAAGTTAGGTTGCATTGAGGATCGTGAGAACCACAAACGCATCGCTCCATTGCTTCGATTTTTCTCATCTCAAAGCGAGGAGGATGTTATCAGCTTGGATGAGTATGTTGAGAACATGAAACCTGATCAGAAAGATATTTATTTCATTGCTGCAGACAGCGTAACTAGTGCAAGGAATACACCCTTCTTGGAGAAACTTGTGGAAAAGGATATTGAGGTATTCTGAATCTCCTACACTATAAATCTTGTTTTCACCTACACTGTTGACCATACTTTTCTTTTCTGCTGCAGGTTCTGTTCTTAGTGGACCCTATAGATGAGGTTGCCATCCAAAATCTGAAAGCTTACAAGGACAAGAACTTTGTTGACATCACCAAAGAAGATTTAGATCTGGGTCAGTACATTAGATAGCCTATTTGCGTTTGATTGTCTCCTTTATTCCTACTTAAGTCTCCAAAACTGGTTACCTGTACCTTTGTTTTGTAGCAGTTAGATGTTAGAAATAGTATGATGATGTTTCATTTTGCTGTATGCGTCTTGAGCTAGTATTGGCCTTTTGTGTGTGGATATCTGTCTTTTCTACACCATGTTCTTTTGGCTTGTGGAGATGTATATTTCTTTAACTTGGGTGTACTCTCTTGATGTGCAGTTACTAATGTCTTCTCAAAGATAGTTGATCATGCGATTAGTTTGTTTTGGGATTCTTTATGTACTAAAACTGATTTGTGCAGGCGACAAGGATGAAGACAGAGATAAAGAGATGAAGCAAGAGTTTGGCGGTACTTGTGACTGGATTAAGAAACGGTTGGGTGATAGAGTTGCCAGTGTTCAAGTCTCAAACCGTCTCCGAGCATCACCTTGTGTTCTTGCAGCCGGCAAGTTTGGCTGGTCTGCAAATATGGAAAGGTGAATTAAGCTCTGCCAGACCAGCATGCATGTACATACTAATATGTATTTGCAGACCTACCCACGTGATTTCTCTGTTTTAACCCTGATCTTTGTCAATGAACTCATTGCAGGCTTATGAAGGCACAAAATGTCGGTGATGTATCCTCCTTTGAATTTATGAAAGGGCCGGAGAGTGTTTGAAATCAATCCAGAACATCCAATCATCAAAAGTTTAAATGTATGATTGATTGCTGAATAACAAAATCCCAATTCCAGAAACATTCTTGTTTCCACATCTCAACTCTGATGATTGAGAATTTTGCAGGATGCTTGCAAGAGTAATCCAAGTGATGAAGAAGCCTTGAGGGCCATTGATCTCTTGTACGAGACAGCTCTATTTTCCAGTGGTTTCACTGTGAGTACTGTTGTCATTGCTCTATTCTTCTCTCGAAAAGGAAAATTGAACTCACCAGCTAACAAGTTTAATAATTGAATCATGGATTGAAAGTTTTAATTATTATTGTGAATATAGAGTGGTCTGAACTAATGTAAAATTGATTTATTGCAGCCTGAGAGTCCTGCTGAGCTTGGAGGAAAGATTTATGAGATGATGAACATGGCACTTTTAGGCAAGTGGGGTTCATCTCCATCTCACACTCAGCAACAAGTAGACGCCACATCTGTACCTGAGACAGTCGAAGCCGAGGTTGTCGAGCCTGCTGAAGCGACTGCCCAAAAATGAGCTCGAAGTTTGGTTGTTACTAGTGTGCAGATAAATGTTGAGACATTTTTTGCTTGTTGTGGCGGTTATGAGTTTTTGCCGAGGCTTCAAACTGTGCAAACAGCAACTCTAGTTTATTCAAATAAGAACCAATTGTAGTTGGTAATGTTTTTTCAGCAGTAGCCAGCAAACAAGTAATCATTTTTTTCTTTTGGAAAATCTCAAATTAAAATTACTCCCTATCTGAAAAAAATAGTCTTAGGGGACGAAACAAATTTTAATAAAAATTACCAAAAAGTGACTATTTTTAGTGGCAGGAAGAGAGTAATTGTTAGTCTATAGAGCAACAGATTGAATCAGTTGTGACTGGATAAAGCACCTTAAATATTCATCTGCAAACTATTTTGGATTAGAATCATTTAAAGTCAAGATACCTCAACATTATTTTTTTATGAATGTTATAATATTTCCATCACAGCCATCATCACATCCTAACTGCAAAGAGCTAACACATATTTATGTAATTCCAATGCGAATAGCATAAATCATGGAGTAATAAAACTAACAACTAGCGACCTGATTTTAGATTATTATGCGACTCAAAATTGATTCCAAGGCAACCAACACAAATCATACAACCAATCATCAATGAATGTTAGCATGCTTGCTAAAAGGATAACACAAAATCATTCAGAGTCCTGCTTTTGCTTCTTTGGTGTTGTAGGATTGTCCCCGTCGCCCTTCCCCGCCTTGGCTTCCCGTCGCTCCCCTTAGATTTGTTAGCAAGTGGCACACTCCCAACCTACAACAACACAAATATAAGGCTTCACAAAACAACAATGATAGTCGGTAACTCTTAAACAATACCTACACACACGTATTCGAACAACAGATTGATATATTGGAGATGCAAGTCTCAAAAATGAGAAAAGAAACCCCTCACTAATAATCCAAAGTCATTTGGATTAACATTTGGTCAGTCAGAATGATGGTCACTTATAGTGCTAGTTTCTTCCAAGATTAAAAAAAAAAAATGAGAAGGTTTTTATACCTTCTGGTCTGGAATATAAATCTTTCCGAGTTTGCCTAGAATATCGTCCTTGACAACATTTTTCTCCTGAAAGCAATGATCAAGAATAAGAAATGATTGTTTCATATTGCAAAGATAGATTTAAGCCAGTCAAACCTTCTTCTTTGTCGATTCAGGTGCCGTTTTCATTGCTTCTTTTCTGAGGCTGCCATCAGGTTGACGGTGCCTACGAACAACCATGCCCACCTTCAACAAGCTCCATCCTCGGTACCTTGGTGCCAGAGCTTTTAAGACGTTGCACAGAATGAGAGAAAAATATTCTGTTTGATGACAAAGCTGTGCACACATAAACACGATCTAGTCCAGCCAGGTTCAAGTTTGTGATTACCTAGATGGGTAATGCACAGACAGACACGGTTAATGAAACAGCTAGCAGAAGACAACTATGAAGACTAGCAGAACTAATGATTAAGACATACTTCCTCACGGAATAGATCAAGCAAGACTTCTTTAAGGTGTTTAAGCTCGTCAACACTCTCAAAAGCCTCTCCAATAAAAGCAAAGAAGGGCTTTGACCCTAATTGTGGAGCCAACTTCTTATCATATGAAAAAGATCCCATGCTTCTAAAATTCTCAATGCCGGCCTCTACAAGATCATATATGTGGTGGTCATAGAATCGTCCAAGTACAAGATTGTTTGGTCGCTTCTTAGTGTGAGAAGCAAACTGCAGAAGAGAAAAGCAACATGATTAAAACAAACAGCTAGTGATTCGGGTATGGCGAAAGTCAGTATCACACTGTCACAAAGATGATCAACGGATAAAGGGATGGTGGAGACATAGCTCTGCAGTCAGATTCATCCAAAACAAAAGCTAAAATCATCAACAAAATTACATGGAGGAAGCAAATTACAAACTTAATTTACTCGAAGCAAAATAAACTTGAAGCAAAATATCTAGTTGCTTTGGACAAGGACAACCAAGCTGGAAAAGTTGTAACCAATGAAACACACTCCAAGCACAACATATGAATTTTAGAAATTTACCACTAAAGTAACACTCTTTTGAAATTCAAAATGCAAAAGTAGTCATGCAACAATTTCAGTTTGAGGGCAATAAGGAAGATATATGAGTATATGACCTCCAAACAACAGCTGTTGAAGAGAACTCAAGATGCAATATAACATGCAAAACAGCACAAGCTACTACCAAAGGCACTTCTCATCTTTGGGAATCTCAAGCAGTAGATAAAATTGTACAAAATTTGAGAATAGCAAACTCAAATTCGTTCATATCCCAATCTAAATGGGGGAAAGAGAAAAAAACATACCACAAACAAGCTGCAATCTGTCTTGAGCGAGAAAAACTCGAGAGAAGTTTCACCGCCACTCTCAAAAGGTTAACTTTTATCATTTCTTCTAGAGTACTTGATAGAATTATCCTTCTTGAGATGATGAATTTCTGCTAACACTGAATTCAAAACACTGCTCGTTTTAGTTCCGTGAAGCATAAGCGTCTTCTTCCTCGTTTCCACCTGCAACCATCCAATGTTGCGTTGATTCATCAAACAAAAGAGGAAATTTGAATACTTTCAAGCTCTCTCTTGATTCTGCCACTTTTCGGGGTCTTTATCCTCATCATTGCTCCTATTATACACCAAATTCTTGAAATCGATTTTGTTTCAGGTTGAACCCTAAAATTTGGTGGAGGGGGAAGGGGAAGGAGAGAAACCAATTAGGGTTTAAGCTGGGTTTTGGACTATCACAAATAAATACAAATAATTAGAAATATGGAATAATTACAAAAACCAATATAAATAAAAAATTAAATAAAGAAGAAGAAGACGACGACGCAGCTTCAATTTCCACCACACACACACACACAGCATTCTCTTTTTCTTGGCCAATGGCCATTTTGGTGGGTAGCAGTAGCAGGATTTGTCTAATGGAAGCGGCTTTATCTCTCTCTCTATCGCTCTCGAAGCCTGCTCATAGGCTCCTCCACCATTTCTCTCCCAGATGCACTCTCTTCTCCCTCAATCCTCATTTGCATCGCCACCATGCTCTGCCGAGGAGGCCCCGATTCTCCGCCGTCGCTACTCAACTCACAGAGACTCCCCCGCCCACTGCTGCGCCGCCGCCGCCGCCGCCGCTTGTTCTCCCCACTAACCAGTCCTCCCAGAGACTCCTCAGGATTCGCCACACGGTGAGGCTTTTTCCTTCCCAATTTCTTCCAATTACGAATAACTATCAAGCTGTTTGCAATCAATTCAAATTGGGGATTTTTATTTTATGAATGCAGTGCGCTCATGTGATGGCCATGGCTGTTCAAAAGATCTATCCAGAAGCAAAAGTCACAATTGGTCCTTGGATAGACAATGGTTTCTACTACGATTTTGATGTGGAGCCTCTCACTGACCAGGACCTTAAGAAGATTAAGAAGGAAATGGTAATTGTGTGCTCACTTTCTCTTTTCTTCTTCAACTCAGGAATCTAATTCTTAGTTATTGGTAGGATCGCATTATTGGTAGGAATCTGCCTTTAGTTAGAGAAGAAGTTAGCAGAGATGAAGCAGAGAAAAGGATTATGGCCATCAACGAGCCCTACAAAATGGAGATTCTTGAGAGCATTAAAGAGGAGCCCATCACTATCTATCACATAGGTGATGAATGGTGGGATCTTTGTGCTGGCCCTCATGTTGAATCTACATGGTAACATCAATAGAAAAGCTGTTGAGCTTGAATCTGTTGCTGGGGCTTACTGGAGAGGAGACGTAACTAAGCCAATGCTGCAACGAGTGTACGGCACAGCATGGGAGAATGAGGAACAACTCAAAGCCTACCTTCACTTCAAGGAGGAGGCAAAAAGGCGGGATCATCGTCGGATAGGTCAAGATCTTGATTTATTTTCTATACAGGTATTTGCAAGTGTGCTTTAGACTTGTTAACTTGTTGTCCATCTCAAGTGTTCTCATTCTCAATATCATTCAGTTATTGGAACCCAATTCTGAGTGACATTGTATGTGTCTGCAATTTGGAAAGGTTGTTTGATGTTTCTACTTTTCAATCTTAATGATAAAATTCTGCCTTGAAAAGGTAGGTGCTTTTAAGCCAATTTCAAACTACTCTAGTTGTAGAGTGGCATCTCTAGATGCCAATCAACGAGCTTTATGCATCCGTCGGCCTTTTCACTGCTCCAAATATAGCTTTCATGCTGGAACTGCTTATCCTTTGAATTATTATTGCCTATAGGATGGACAGTTAAGCTGCTTGTCATCAATGTTACATTTTTAGCTTTTTGGTCTAAATAGCTGTTGTGGCAAAGAGATTAAACAAAGATATGTATTTCCTTATGCCATTATGTCAATGCCAATAAGGTTCTTTATGAATGTATTGCGGCTATTTACACTAAAGATTTGGTATTTATCATCCATTAAACAAATTCAAGGTGCTTATTATCTCAAATTAATGTGAAGTAATAGGTCTGCCTGGCTTTATATTAGTGTAAATTTCGCAACTTTTATTTTTTTGGTTGATTAGATGATGGGGGCTTCAATTGATGGTAGAGAAATACCTGCAGGATGAGGCGGGTGGGGGATTGGTTTTTTGGCATCCCAAGGGTGCTATCATGAGACACATAATTGAAGATGCCTGGAAAAAGATTCACTTACAGCGTGGCTATGATCTCCTCTATACTCCACATGTGGCAAAAGCAGATCTCTGGAAGATTAGTGGTCATCTGGACTTTTACAAAGAGAACATGTTTGACCAGATGGAGATAGAGGAGGAACTTTATCAGCTTCGACCAATGAATTGTCCTTACCATATTTTGGTCTACAAAGCACAGCAACATTCCTACAGGGATTTTCCAATCAGGGTTGCTGAGCTTGGAACAGTGTATAGATATGAGTTGTCTGGAAGTTTACATGGTCTATTCCGAGTAAGAGGATTTACCCAGGTATTTGTTTTCTCCTTGCATATTATATGACTTCAGACATTACTAGAATGTGTACAGGTTCTGGATTCGGTTAATGTATGTCGTTCACCAATAGTTCTTTCATTTCTATTCTCAGAAAGAATGTACGTTGTACGTGTAATTAATGTTAAAAAAATGTTATTTTATTTGATAATTTATTATTTTAAAAAATCTATTAATTCATTACTTTTATTAGATAATTTATTGAATGGATATATTTATTTATAGGCCTTATCAATAGCTATAGAAATATATCACATAGATTTAGTGTAATATCTAATGAATTAATATATTCTTATAAATATAAAATATGTAAAATAATTTTAAAATAAAATATATAATAAGGGTAAAATAGGCAATTCACAAGTTGTGCCTTAAGATGCCTTAGGCTCTTTTTCTATTAGTATAGATTTACATGGCTGCCTTGTTTGACAAAAGTTCCATTAATGGTGCCAAAAAAACCCATGTCTCTACTTGAGACAGTCAGTTCAGAGTGTTTCCATGCTTTCACCTATGAACTTGTCACTTGACATGATGTCATGCTTGTAAAATGGCTATATCACCACACCATCAACCAAACTAACTATGGAAGCATAAAAAAGCTTTCTCCAAGAACCTTCATCATTGATGAAAGAGCTTTTTTAATGGGCCCATTTATGATTTGCATTGGGACGGGAAGATGTTTCTATGTTTTTTCACTCGTTGGTCCAGCCTGCACTTGAAAATTCCTTGCACTGTCACTCAGTATTATGAGTTTCTGTCTATTGACGAAAACGTTAAAAACCAGGACACCTAGGTCGGCTCGATTTGGTATGCTCCTTGACCATGCACACATACTAGTTAGATTTTTCAGAGGCTTATTATGTAGTTTACTCTTTGATGGTTTTACAGGATGATGCCCACATCTTTTGTTTAGAGGAACAAATCAAAGATGAAATCAGGGGTGTCCTGGATCTTACAGAGGAAATACTGCTGCAGTTTGGTTTTGACAAGTATGAAGTGAACCTGTCGACAAGACCAGAGAAATTTGTTGGAGGTGATGAAATATGGGACAAAGCAACCGTTGCTCTAAAGGACGCTCTAAATGACAAAGGCTGGAGTTATCAGATTGATGATGGTGGTGGTGCTTTTTACGGCCCCAAAATTGATCTCAAAATAGAGGATGCTCTGGGAAGGAAGTGGCAGTGCTCGACCATACAGGTATTGTTGGATTGCAACTGTCCATTTTTATATGTTTCCAATGATGTAACGCGAAGAAAGCATGAAGGCTTCTCACTGCACACTTGTTAATTCTCGAACCCTTGTGTTTTTTGGTAGGTTGATTTTAATTTGCCTGAGCGATTTGACATGACATATGTGGACTCTGATCAAGAGAGAAAGCGACCAATCATGATACATAGAGCAATTCTTGGATCGTTGGAGCGGTTCTTTGGAGTTCTTATAGAACATTATGCTGGAGATTTTCCATTATGGTTGTCTCCAATTCAGGCGCGCTTGTTACCCATAACTGACTCACAGGTGAATAAAAAATCGTATATTTTCCTTGTATATACTCGGCGGCTTGGCTAACATATGTTGCATGCATTATTGTTACTTACAGTTGGATTATTGCAAGAGAGTGGTTGAAAGATTGAAAGCTGATGGGATTCGGGCTGAAATATGCAACGGGGAAAGGATATCGAAACTTATTAGGAGCTCAGAAAAGCTTAAGATTCCATTGATGGCTGTAGTTGGAGCAAAAGAGGTTGAAAGTGAGACAGTGACTGTTAGATCTAGGTTTGGTGGAGAGTTGGGAACCATGGCGGTTGATGAGTTTGTCACCAGAATCAAGCATGCAATTCAAGACAAGACTTCCTTTTAATTCAAGGGTTTTCAACTGTAATACCTCAGTTTTAGCATAATACCTCAGTTTTAGTAGTTAGATTATTTTGAACCGTAAATATTTCAAAGATATAAAAGGTGTTTTAGTTGTTTTATTGTGAGTATATGGTAGATTTTGATGGAATGGTAATGCAAATTGAAAATTGGAATCATCAATCATGAGCTTCTACTTATATTGAATGAGTTGCATCACATGATAGTGAAAGGCAAAAAGCATTTGTTTAGAAGCAAAGCATGAGTGAACCAATTCCTAAATACAACATATAACTAACACTGGTTGTTCTTCTCTAGACTTAGGCTGTGTTTAAATCTGTACATCAACCATTAACTTAGCTCTTCTAGAACTTTTGCTATTGTTTTAGTTGGAGCCAAGCCTTCTATTACATATTCTCCTTCACCACTTGTCACTTGTTCTAGGAATACCTCCATTGATGTTATGCACTGAGTTGGGGTCGGGCTCGACTTTTCTTCTTCGAGCTCAGTCTCTCTTCGAAGAAGAAGAAGCTCGTCCGGAGTTGCAGCTGGGTCGAGATCCCAGCAACCCTCGGGCAAGTTAGCCTGGCCTTGGACATTCAGCGAACAAGATGGGACCTGGTGTGAGAATCTCAACATCTCTCTCCTAGGAATCCATCTAATGGCACTAGTGTTTGCATTTCTCTGATATACAGTCTTGTATGCATCCAGTTTTACGAGCGGCGTAACCCACACACCCTGATCTTCAGAATAGTCTCCAAGAACCTCAACCATTTCATATTGGTGCCTCACTGCATCCGGGGTCGTTCTGTTCCAATCCGGTGACCAGTTCCGGTATACGGCCCATATATCTCCACATCTTGGATAGATTCTTACACACCCTCCCCTACCGGCCTTCTCCTTACTCAGAACATGAGAGAAGATGTTCACTTGTTCGACCATTTCAGAGTGGAACACTCTAAAACTTCCACAAGATTTTGTGAATCCAGAATCCAACCAATTTACTGCCCCAAATTCACAGTCCGATTTTGAGTTCAAGTAGCTAATATAGATCTTAAAAGGATTCACTGAGATGACTTCACGAATAAGACAGTACAAGCGAGGCATACCGTCTTCTTCGTCGTACAAGGCCCATATCTGTTTTGGCTTAAAGCATTCTTCTGACCTATCCCTGTCAAAATCATGGAAGTCTGAATCTGGAACCGTTATTGACATTGAAGCACTTCTCTTCAGTTCCGGTTGTGATACTTTAGCTGTCTCACTGGATTTATCTACTGCAGCTAGAGCATTTCTCTTCTGAGTCTCGGCCGCCGCAGCTTCTGAAGCCAACCTCATCTCCTCTAGATTCCTACGGATTTCTGATCTTGCCCTTTCAATCAACAACTGTCGGGTATCAAATACGGGGGCAGCTGGCGGGCAAAGCCTGGAAGCAGGCTTTGATGATACATTCACAGCGGCCGTTTTTGCTTCTGCGGCAACAGCTGGGCGAGTTTCTTCATGTGCATAACTACATGAGCTTCCAAAATCCATTTTTATCTTCTTTGCCGGTCTACCACGCTTCGGTTTTGATCCATCCCTGAGACCACTATGCCCAACAGACGACACTCCGTTTGCCTTGGTTATGCTTGCCTCTCCACTGGCTTGATAAAAGACAAAGGATGATGTAGACACCCCAACAGAATCCACGGACGAGTTACCCTGAAATGATATATTAGAAACAGGCTTATGTCCAGAATGATGCCCTGTGGGCCCGCTAGGTGCATGATACGTAGTTTTAGGTACAACCGAAACCCCACAACCATGACTAGGATACCCATTCTCTGGCATATAAGAGTAGTTGCTATACGGAAAAGCTCCATTAATTGGGGCTAACCCAGTCTCAACGGCTATGAAGACTCCACGGCAGTTCTTGCAAGAAAGTCTCTTGTTCACATACTTCCTGAGATATTCATACTGAACATGACAGGAGGTACAAACAGTCCAAAACGAATCCATTCTTGAAGGAGGAGCTGGAAACTTGGAACAATTGTCATAGGCGCCAGCCCCAGTACTGTACCCAGCAAACAAATTCCTCCTTTGATCGTAGGAGCTTCTTTTAACGGTATCCGATAAAAGAGTCCATGCTTCAGAGACAAGTCTGAATGCTCCATCAGCTCCAACTGTTCTGTTCTTATCAGGATGGAGCAGTACTGCCATCTTCTTATACTGTTTCTTTACTTTGGACCTGTCTGCAGATGGATCCAGTCCAAGAATTGAATAGAAATCGAGTTCTCCGTTGGCTTTAGCCTCAGAAGCAATGTAGACTCCAAATGTGGCCACCATCTGCGATATCCCCTCCAGTTCAGGACACAGCTTTTGAGCTTTTGCAGCATAACTCCTCGCACCAACAAAGTCTCTCGCCAAAAACTGCTTTTCCGCAATGGCTTTAGCTCTTAAAGCTTCCTCCGTGTAGGATTCCATCTTAACTTCAGATTCAGACCACACTCGATTCCAAATTTTTCAATGGCAAATTCCAAAAACAGCCATTAATGCTGCATATCATTGAAACAGATTGTAAATATCCTCTTTTTTTAACAGAAAATAACATTAGTCCCCAAAAAAGACACACGCCTTTTTTTTTTTTTTTTGAAGAAAATGACACACGGACTTAACATTGAATATAATGATAATCAGTCCAGGAAAAAAATAACATTATTCATAATTCAGCTCTAACTATAACAGGCCAAATCCAAGTTCAAATCTTGTCTTCCACACGCACCCAGTTCATCAAATCGTCAGAAAACAAGCTATCTTCCAAGAATAACCAGCAGAAAGAAAAATCAAGATAACGAAACAAATTTAAAACACAACGTCCAAAGCAAGTCCACCCTAGTCAAAATGATTTCAAGCTGGATTATTTCAAATTTTTTGAACTTCTTTTAAGTTGAGGAAAATTCAAGCTGAATTCAGTTCAACATATCACTAAATTTTGAAGCACATTCTCTTCGTTAACCAAAGATCTGAGCTTAAAAATAGTAAAAGAAAAGTCATATTAAAAACTAACTATTCAACCATTTTCAGCTAAAAATTAACACACTGAAAAAGGAAAAATGAAAAAATTACAAACTTACCGAGATTTAGGCTTAATCCAGACATAGATTATCACAAGATTTCCTGATCCGAGAAAAATAGCATCAGATCCGCACCAAATCTAGGGTTATATCTGAAATACTAAATCCACCGTACAAAATGCAAATACTTCCACCAGTAACTAAAACCATTACAGAAATGAAAAAAATTAAAAAAATACATCAAACTTACTCACAAAAATTTATGAGACGGGAGGAAAGCAGAAATGGTCTGAGTAGAATTTCCCGGCAGCCGACGGCGGAAGGTTCCGTCAAACACCGAGCATCAAAAAAATATTTAAAAATTAGAAAAAAAAAATACTGTTGAGAGTTTTATTTAAAGTAGTAGTACAACTACAACAATACGCAGCAGTTAAAAATATGTTAATATCTATATATAATAAAAATAAACTTCCTCCAAAAAAGATCAAAAAAAAAAATTTAAGTTATTGATAATTAATAAATATTAATAATATTATTATTAATATGAGTGAAAGTAAGAGAATTAATATTTAATATTGACTAAACCAATTGTGCGCCGTGTGCGCTGTGCGCACCCCTTACCAAAGCAAAAGTAAAGAAATTAAAGAATAAATCAAAACAGAGGAAAAGTTAATTTTAGAATATTATATTATAAGATTTTTAGCTAGATAGCAAATATTTAAGATGCAAGAGAGGAAAAAAAGAAAAGAATAAAAAGGGTAGCTAAGTCATTACCTTTATTGTGATATTAGGTCATAGGGGAAGGGGAAGTATATGGACAAATGGGCCCATTTAATAACAATTTCTTATGATAAAATACAAATATTGATAGGAAAGTGTATCAAAATTAAATATAAAGCTCCAATAATATATATATATATATAATGTATATATAATTCTAATTTTCATATATTATTATTATTCAAAAAAAAGTAATAAATTTGCAAATCATTATATTTATTAATATAATATTAAATTTACAATACGTACAATACTCCCACTTTTCGTGCATCGCATAGAAGACTTACTAATTTGTATGAATTAACGGAAATTTGTATGAATTAACGGAGTTGAGTCGTGTTATTATTGTTCATTATACTCTTTATGAGTATCCGTTGCATCAATAATAAGTAATTAATAACAATAATAATATGAAGTATAATAATTACTAGCAGCCAAAATAAAATTTTAAACAAAATATTATCATCAATGGTAAAAAAAACTAGTGTTTTCATAGGATTAATATCACGGTAATCATTTGATGCTCGAAATCAATTTTCAAATAAATTTCATAGTAAACTAATAAGAAAAACTTCAAATTGCACACGAATTTATATGATTGGTTTAAAGGTATTGAATTATTGGTTTTTTTTCTTTAGTTACATACTTGATAAATGATAATTCAAAACCAACTTAATTCAATAGTTTGTTAGGACGAGAATAAAATTTACCCCAACCATACGGAACTAATTAAGATATTATACACTAAAAACAAATAATAGATACACTAAAAAAATGAAATCAGAATTCCTTGTTTGAACTACATATAGTATTTTTGAATTCCTAACATTATATTTGATATTCACGTTTTTGTCATTAAGAAATAAATATGGAGCTAATTGGACTGATAACTCTAAATATGACAATCAAACATGACGATGAATAAATATGGAGTATACAGAATTTATTCATAAACTCTACTCTAATAGGTTATTAGAATTCATATTGTATTTTATTTTTAAAAAAAATAGACCACAAATAACATTACAAATCTTCAATTTCATAAATAACAAAAAGCTACTAAAAAAGTATCAGCTATTCTATGCATAAAGAGAAATTTTGGGAAAAAGTTACTGGAGAAATCCTTCTGGACATAACAGAATTTCACCTTTCTTATTAGATAGTTAAAATCCGATTAAAAGAAGAGCTTCACTATCTGTAATGCAATTTATCTTACGTGAAATTATCAATGTCTACTACAAACATGATATTAAAAGATTCAGGGAGAAAATTAAAGTTAGTTCGGGAAAATTGATGAATAAGTTATGTAAGTGCAGCAAAATTCACTTAGATGGGGCAGGGTGGAACGTCGAGAGTGATACCGGCTTGAATTTGACCCCAGCCAATCAGACGCCAGTGCCTATCGATTCTTCGACTCAATGCAATTTTTTCTCCTTTACTGGTGCACACAGGAGACGTGAGCTGCAGTTTTGCAAACACATTCTTGACAGCAACAACACGAGCTCCGGTTGACATAGATCCTATGTTCAACATTAGCATCTCCCCCTTTGTCAGCTTTGTCACCTTACCCTGCCTCTCTGTGTCCTTTGTCCTAACACCCAGCAGCCGCCTCAGCAAGAAGAAATTAACCTGTTTCATCCGGGAAAACGAGACAGACTCATTTGCGTTAGACAATGAATACCGATGACAAGTCGAAGACAACTTATAGCAGGAGATTGTCCTTACCTCTAGTTCAACATATACTTCAGGTAGAGAATCCAACTTCTCCGAGAACCTGACCAACCAACCTATCAGCACGAGTAAGTGTGGGGTCCATTGTTGTTCCAACTCCAATAAGGCCTCCAGGAACAGCAAATTGCAGTTCATTCTGCTCAGCATATAATGATACTATTCTGGAGTATATAGGGGTGCACTTGATGTTATCATTCTCATCTTTGACAACAATTCCAGGACGGACCTCAATATACTGATTCACTTTCAAAACACCCTGCAAGTACAATTTGACGGCTCTTTTACATTGACACCTTGGATGACTAGGTTGTATGTGGCAACTATTCAATTAAGAAACAGAAGAAAACAATGAAAATATGGCTTGGATAAATCGATGCTATTGGAAGGTTACTTCTAGGCTTGAATTAACACAAAAGGTGAATATGCAATTAGATCACAAGAATTACAAGAGGCAGGATATACGTTAACATTCTAGGCTTCTTGTATTAACTCAAAGGTTTATGTGCAATTAGATAAAAGAAAGATCAGAAAAAAAAAAAAAAAAAAAAAAAAAAGCAAGCATGAGACAAGATATACAGATGGAGTACACAGAAGATTCTTACCTTAAGAATACTACCGCCAGCAACACCACCTTTAATTTCATCAACTTCAGACCCAGGCTTATTGACATCGAAAGACCGGATCACAATCATATTTGGTGGCGATGTGAAGTTCCTCTCTGGGATTGGGATTTTTTTCACAATATATTCACATACAACATCAATGTTATATTTCAGCTGCGCAGAAATTGGAACCACTGGCGCACCATCTGCAACAGTCCCCTGTGGAGACAAATTAACACAGTAAAATATATATTATTTGCATGACAGTAAAAATACCTGCATCTCAGATCAGAGGCCTTTGTAATATTGATTTCCTCAAATACATTATATACATCTACATTAATCGTACTATGTATTATGAGGATTTATTAGATAAAGTTCACATATTAATGTTCAATAAAGACACTGATATGATCAGTTCAGATGCCATTTAAAATAGAGAGTAATAATTAAGAAGCTACCAAATTTTTGTAGTCTTCACAATGCTAAATTATAAATTAATTACCAATGTTTATTTAAAAAGATGGGCTACTTGTACTAAAAACATGCATGTCATAAAATTGAGATTTACTCCTAAAAAATTGAGAATTATTTACAGCTTTAGTTTGATAACTAATTCTGCATTATACATATTCAACAAAAAAATAGATAAGAGAATTTAGTGAATGGTGATTCAAGCCAATAGCCGGCTTATGGGCCAAGCTATACAAACAAAATTGTGAAATACACATCTTCAACAAATTTTACACTTACCACTGTTACCAGATATTCAACAATTATGAATAATCAGAACAAAGTTATCAACATTGCATCAGAAAAAAAAACTGACCTGAATGAACCTCTGAATGGCTTCATGCTGGTTGATAGCAACATTTTCCTGAACAAGATCAACTTTATTTTGAAGTATTATGATATGTTGGAGACGCATTATCTCCACAGCAGCTAAATGCTCAGATGTCTGAGGTTGAGGACAACTCTCATTGGCAGCTATTAGAAGTAACGCTCCATCCATAATTGCTGCTCCATTAAGCATTGTAGCCATGAGAATGTCATGACCCTGTGGACAAATATGACAGTCCAAGCATAAGGCCGTGAAGATAGTATAATGAAGCCAGACAAAGGTAATGCCAAAATCAGTGTGATAACTGGAAAAAAGATCCATAAGAACTTCGAGACTATGACAGCTTTACTCTAGAAGTAGTCAACAAAAGAAATAGAGTTGCTGATGAACAAAGAGTTGCAAGAAAATCTTACCGGACAATCAACGAAAGACACATGTCTAAGCAATTTCATCCTACAGTTCTCAAATCCAGGGACATCACACATTGGACTATCTTCTTTCCCACTTCCATACGCCCTGAGAAAATAATCATACAGTTATCAAGAAACAAGAAATGTAGCACAACAATAACAGAGCTAGTCACAGATCAACTTACTTGTAACACATAGGCCGAGGGCATCGATCCTCTTCACACTTGTATATCTTGGCATTGGCATACCCAAGCTTGATAGTAATATTACGTTCCAGTTCATTTTTAAAGCGAACGGTCTTCAAAAAGAATTCAAGAAGTAAATCATGCATTCACATAATAATAATAATGATAAAAAGCAAGAAAACTAACAATGAATAAGCTTAAGAATAAAGTTCAAAAGGTCCAACAAAAGAACTTGGCAAACCTAACCATCATGTCCAAAACATAATCATCAATAACTTAAATCCTGAACATTCCTATAGGCCATAGAGTTTTATTACTGTTCGTCTCCTTGACAAGCACTCGTCGGAACCACAAAACATTTAAGCCAAGGTGGAGTTCACTACCTGGACACCAGAGATGGCCTTCACAACTGTTAGACTTCCCATGAGCCACATGCCCAATGGTGCCTGAAAGAGCAAACGAACTTAACATTTAGTTATAAACACCACTCCCCGCACTGGCACATATAAGCACACAGAAAGTGGGTCAAATTATTCAACATTCATAAGAAGCAGGACGAAAGTATTGGTAGTACGAGCTCACCAATGTTAATGGTGGCCTGGCGAGAAATCACCTCAGGCGATAGTGGATTTAGTTTTGTTACATCCAGCTTGCTTAAATCCTGCTCCATCAAGCCCTTCCTCGACATTGTGGCAACTCTTAGTAGATCGGTTCAATCTATATGAAAATACAAATCTAGCAATAGAGAATAGAATGATACAGATTAGAAGTGGCCTAAATAGAATCTTCTCATCTATATATCCATATATATATAAGCTGACTACAACACAATTTGGTCATTTTCCTGCCAAAACACACCAACCTTTTAACCAATGTGTAATTCAGTTCATATTAAGTGACTGCATAATATAACTAATTTTCAATAGAATGTTGTAATACTTAAATAATAAATAATAACCATAAAAACGGAATATTCTTCAAAAAACTATACATCTGTGTGACAATGATAAAAAGGAATTGAAGAATCCATACCGCTTTGGTGTTGTTCGATTTTTATGTATCAAACTTCTTTGCTAGCTTCACTAGAAAGATGGTCCTTAACCTGCAAAAGAATCCATAATGTTAGTATCCATTCAAACTGACCCAATTAAAATTGAACGATGAAAATATTCTGGAATAGAATAACTACCTGAAACTTCTTTATGAAGTCATGCCCTAGCTTCATTATCTCGCCTAAGAGTTTTCAGCAATACCATCTTTATTGAACCATAGGCAATCCAGGGTTCTTGGAAGATTCTTCTTAAAATAGCCTCCTTCGAATCCGCCACCCAGAAATTACTGTTAGGCTAAAGTTTTGTGTAGAAACGGTATATATCTATATGAAACAGTAACGAAATTGACAGATTCATACCTTTTTATTGTTGTTCGGATCGAAAGAAGCCTCGAGTTCGTACCTCTTTGTTCAGTGCAGTGCAGTGTGTTGGAGGTTTAAGAGCATTTAGGGTTTCCTCTGCAATGGAACTGTGGAAGACGATGGGGGAGAAGGATCTGAGGTGAGTGCGGCAACCCTAAAAATTTAAATTTTTTCTGTATTTATATTATATCATTAAAATATAATCATAGTAATTGGTAGCAATATTTAATTTATGGTGAATACAGTGTTAATTAAATTATTTCAGCAGATGTTGAGCTCGAAAATAATGATATTCGTTTGGGCTTTGTTTTTGTTGGGCCAAAAGAAAACAGCCCGTTACTGTGACAAAAGGCCACCGATTTCGTGTTTGGGTACATCAGGTTTTACGGGTGCAGGTTGGGTCACAGTCACATCCATTCGTGTTATCCACGACGAATATCGAAATTAAATAATATATTTAAATAAATAAATATAAATATTAAATAAGCATAAAATATATTTTAAAAATTAAATAAATTAATTCATATTGATATTCTATCAAACTTAATCATAGGGAAATTAATATAAAGAAGTATTTATAATAAATTGTTTTCCATGTTTTTTTTATAATTGCAATAGTTTTTCACATTAAATTTATATTAAATTTCATAATTCAGAATATAAAAATAAAATGTTATTAAATTTTAAAATTTGTGAACCTAAATAAAATCACAGATTTTTTTTTTAAATAAAATTGGTTTTTCAGCTAAATTTGATCATATAAAATAAATAAAGTGATACTTAGATGTATTTGAAATAAATAGGTTATTCAAATTAATTTGGTCATATAAAATAAATATAATGATACTAAGATCTATATGAAATAAATAAATTATTCAATTTAATTTGGTCATATAGAATAATTTGATATAAATCTTCATTTTCAAATACTATTAATTAAGAGTACAAACTTAAAAAAAAATGGAAATCCAAATATTATTTTTTATGAGACTTCTTTAATTTGAAATCCAACTAAAAGCATATTTACATGTTTGAGTAATTTAACAAGTATCATTCTATGGATTTGAGAAGGAAATATAGTATAATTACTTTTCTAATCGGGTTTGAGACAGATTCGGGAATGTAATTTTAAAAAGAAATTAGGACATTTATCGACATGACATACCTAGATTTTCTCCATATTTCTCCACATTGAGAATATATTAGACTACAACAATTGATAACCTTAATATAAAAAAAAGCTCAATTCTCATTCTTACATTAGCAATTCATTATTCTTATTATTTATTTTCTATTAATTAAATCTCATAATTGGGAATTAAACCTAAATAAAAGGATACTCATAAGATGTATTTCAAATAAATATCTCATATATATTAAATTTATATTAAACTTCACAATTCAAAATTTAAATAAAATAATTATTAAAATTTATCATTTTAAAATCTAAATAAAAGGAATCAATTTATTTGAGTCTATGAAAAAATCTCAATTTTTTGAGATGTATTTAAAATAAATAGATTTTTTAGTTTGATTTAATCGTGACAAATAATTCAAATAAATGGAATCATCCCTTGATAGCTCAACGACAAAGAGTCAACTTCTCATGCATGTAACCCCTAGTATATATAACTAAAAGTGATTATATTATTTTTCTTTTTTTTCTTATGAAGTTTGCATTGTACGGTCTATTGGTTAATCGAGCTCGACTAGTCTACTATCGAATCGAGCTCCGAATAAACGGTAGGATCATAGCTTTTGAAAAAGAAGAATAAGAGATACATGCATAAGAAAAAGGTGTATATATATAGTAAAGGAGGCAGCGGCGGTGTCAAACATTGCATAGGAAAATGAGGGGCGGCGACGGCGCCGGCGGGATTCGAGCGGCGCCGGCGAGCAAGACTCTCTCGTAGTAGTCGACACAAAAGAGGGACAAGGAGATGTCCATCTCATGGCGAGTGGAGAGGCGGCGCTCGGCGGCTCCGACGGGCTTGAAGCAGAGCATGTAGAAGCTTCGGTAGCCTCCGAGGGCGGCGACGACGGCCCTGACGCCGTGGGGAGGAGGGGAGAGGTGGCGAAAGCAGAGGTGCTCCCAGAGCGAGTCGTGGCGGGCGAGGGCCGACCAGAGGCGGCAGACGCAGGCGGCGACGCCGAGAGACCGGCCGTCTAGGCGTTTAAGTATTTCGATGAGCATGTCGAGATTGTCGTTGATGTAGTATACGTTTCTCTTTACCACCATTTTCACTCTTTTTTCTTTGATGGGAATAAAAGAGGAAGTAAATGGTGAGAATTTATAGGGGAGGTTCAAAATATCTACCAATAACCGCTATTCACAGCTTGTCGTGTGACCTTGTTTCATCAACTTGGTTTATATGTAAATCTTCACAAACTACGTACATAATAATAATAATAATAATAATAATAATAATAATAATAATAATAATAATAATAATAACAATAATAATTTTGTATGACAAGTTAGATATAGACGTTGGGGTTGAATACTATAGAGAGAGAAGTGGAGACAAAGAGGAAGGTGACAACTAAGGTTACATCCAAATACTTGAGAGAGAGAGAGAGAGAGAGAGAGAGAGAGAGAGGTGCAAGTATACAAAATTTTCGACATTGTTCACACAAAACTTACTGTTATATCTGTGACTGACGCTTTCTCCAAAATTAGGGAAAAGTCAAATCGCATAGTTTTATGATTCGACATTATAAAGAATTGAATTAAAATATTTGATTTGACGCCATAATGTTTCTTGTGATACTAGTGAGTTTGACCCTTGTTTTGTTTTAAACTCACCAAATATTGGCATCCAAAGCACTTGGTATTGACTTCTACTATCATTCCTTTTTCCTCTTTATTTTATCGAGTAACCATTTCCACAAGCTTTTACAACAAACAGTAAAAATAAGTGTAAATGATACTATCATAGTATATAATTTATTTTTATTTTTTTATCTTGGAAGAGGAGAGCCATGAAAGTAACATGTGCTCGAAGAGCAGAAAAAAGTGTTCCTAAAATGATACAGTAACCAAAAAACAAGTGAATAAAACTCAAATCAAAACCAAACAACAGCTACAAGCTAAACACATGCAAATCATATTGCAATATTGCAGGCAAGGCTCATAAAACAACACTGAAAATAAGAATTTTTTACCCAGCCTCTCTCAGGTTCAAATGAAAACCTTCAATTTCCAAACGATACCGACACAGAAAATAAAATGTTCAAACCATTAAAATAAACTTCTTTGGTCATAAACAGTCATCTAATTCTACAGGAAACTCTAGATTCTTGGTAATTAGACCAAAATTAAATACCCAACTAGCTGATACAACATACAGCACTAGCACACCCTTTCTAGAACCACATAGTTCAATAGTAAGTGTTTATTATGTAACCTAAATCAACCATATGATGGCAACTGGGTTGAGAATCGATCGATTCACTATTTTCTATTATATGCATAGATAACTACATTAGCCCATTTTCCTCCCAGATGGGAGACCACTTACTGATCTCTCAAGTAACTTATAGTTGGAGGTAGATGTACTACTCCAGCAGGTTGCGGGATAATAATTAAATTGTGCAAGCATCAAAGACCTCAGCCTTCTGAGAGAACCAACGGACAAGGGGGCGTGATTTATGTTTGAGCAATCCCCTTTTTTATAAGCATATCATATACCTTATCAACCTTGCCGGGATCAACATTGAACAGGCCATGCGCATCAGCTTTCTTGGTTAAGTTTCCACTTAAAATCCCCATTGACATGGTTTGCAGCATGTTGAGGTAATGTGCTGGTAAGATTCTGATCTCCCCACATAGCTGTTTCTCCTGCATTTGAGTGATTAATGAGAGATTCAGTTAGGTTCGTGAAAGTCACAGAAACCATGGACACAGATGTGTGTGTGTGTATAGACATGGGGAAAGGAAGAATGAAGCAGAAAAAGGAACAATATAGGAAGTTATTTGGCAAAATTTTAGTAGTTACTAGATGTGTCTGGTCATGTAGTGAAACTCAATCATTATATCTTATGGAAATGAGAAACCACGGCTACAAGAATTAATCTTACAGCTTCAGAGAGTATATCAGCTCCTATAAACCCACTCACGTCCCACTTATCAGAGACGTCAGAACCATTGAATCCTCTACGGATTGACGAGGACTCCTTTCCAACAGGATCTAATACAGATGGGCTCTTGTTACCTCCCCTGGGGCTAGTATCCTGATCTCCTTTCTGATGATTGATCCTTTGCAAATATTTGCCACCGGTACCAGCCTGGGAAATTTCCTTCACTCGACGGGCATTTTCCTCAAATTCCCTCTTCATTTTCTGTTCAATGAATCTCTCAGCCTCACAAGCTGTGCGGCAACCAGCAGCCCGAGCTTCCTGCATAAGCCGTAGCATTAGATTACACATTAGTTTCAGAAAGTATACACCCAAACAGCAACCATGTTCATGAAGTGACTACTAGGTATCACATATAAGCCGTGAAGTCAGTACTGTAAAATTTTGACAATTAATTCTGATAAATTTGGTTTTACCATGCCAATTTGGGTAAGCTTTGAATTCAAGATGGTATCCATTATTTTCTGTCTTGACCCTTAGGTTCTAAACCTAGAAACAAATATGTAGAAATAGCCAGATTTCAGTTACCAGTTTCACTTTACATTGAAAATATCTTAATACGAATTGCCAGAGTTTTGTTTTTTAGTATAAATCTAGAAATAGTAGATTGGATAGACATATTTCAATATTTTTTTATCAAATAAATAAATAGAGGTATAGCTACGACTGAGTGAGCTGCTCACATGTCAGCTATCTAATTTTAAAATAGAGAAATGGCTAGATACTCATACGAAATTGAAGGTTTTCTTGAATAATATGCCACCGTATTGTAAATAAAAAAAAATGTAAGCCACCATATTGCAACTCAAGAAAAATACACCACCATATTGATATTAGCATAGAATCCAACCAAAACCAACTTTTCCCATTTTCACCAATGACAAAGATCTGTGTGGACAAATTCAAGTAGGGTGGAAGATAATGAACCAATTAACAGAGCCAACATCAAAGCAACAAAATGATATATACAAGTAATAGTACAGTTATCTGTCCTCCTCAACTCTGAGACCTAGGTGCCAGTTCAGCAAAACCAGTCTAATAAAACTTACACCATAATACAGTACAATTTGCTCTTCGAAAAATTTAATAATAATTTAGGTTAGTCACAAAATCAAAACCCCTTTTAACCTATTGTCTTGTAAGCATCATATCAGACTATAAGAAATACATGTACACACACAAATACACAATTTAGTTTAATACACACAAGAAGCATGTAGCCTTACAGTGTGCTTTAGTAACAGCATCACAAAGTAACATACCTGAAGGTCTTGTATTCTCTTCAAAATTCTCTGCTCCTCAACAACACTCCTCAGCAACTCATCATGCTCTTCTTTGGAGTGAAATCGCATGAATACTCGGTACCGATGGCACAGTTCCTTCTCTTCCAATGTAAGGTCCCTCTCAAAAGGATCAGGATATAGTAAATTTCTTTCCAAAATGAAGTCTTTCCTACGTTTCCTTTCGTCAAGCCTGCAAAATTGATATGGACCAAGAAAAGAAACTGAGAACTGAGAAGAGACCAGTTTAACAATCAAGCATGTCAATCTAAACCGAAAAAGAAAAAAGAAAAAAGGACACTATCAAGTATGTCTCAACTGAAATAAACCACTAACAGTAAGTATTTATAGAGTTTTTGGTTTTGGGGCTCGGAGAGAAAGGATAATTATTGAACTGGAATAAGACTGAAGGAAAACGACCATCACAAGAATTTCTTGTGCACAAGAGCTGCACTGTGACGCAAAGATTACTAGGGTCCTAGACATGTTTCCCAACTATCCGTTCGACCTAAGCGCGAAACTCATACAGCAGCCCGCATCCAAAATAGCTAACAAGAGAATTAACTAATAAGTATGTACTAAGAAAATATGGAAACCAATAATAAAATAAAAGAACTGCCCTACTCCCGTGCCCCCCTCCGAGTGTAGACTTAATCCCTAATCAGAGTGGTTCGTAGGTACCTACATTTAATTAACTTGGCTATCTGTGAATGAGTTGTTTCGAAGAGGTAGGTAAAACATTTTTCAAAAATCAATTCATTAGTATTTAGTGATGCAACAAAATGTTAAGAAAATCCAACCAAAACAAAACTGGCATTTTCCCTGTTGCAACCACTTGAAGTATTAAAGCAAACAAAAACCATAATGGGGATGAAAAGTAGAGGAAGCCTAAACTTACCGTTTTGAATATATATGCAAAATTCGTATTTTCAGTTCACGCTCAGCATCAGTATCAGTTTCCTTGAATTCCATATCAGCCAGTAACTGCTCAGCATCATTGTCGTACTCAATTTCAAACTCTTGCCTCTTAGAATTATATCCACTTAATTCTTTCATTGAAACACCCTCATTCTCTGATGTCCTAGGTTTTTTCTCCCCAATGCTCCGGTCCAAGTGAAGCTCTGTGGATATAACAATAACAGGTAAGCTGATTAAGATTTTGTCATGGTATAGTGGTATTAATAATATTTAACTTATTAGAAAGTCCAAAAGATAATTCTCACAAAAAGAATTTTGCAACTAACATAGACTAGTAATCCTCTTGGAGTTTATTAAGCTGAGACACAGTTATTGACTACTCATAAAAGCTTCCCCATACGTTCCTCTATAAAAAAAAGTATGTGGGGCTTCTACCAGTGGTACTAGCCATATAAAAGTATATTGCAAACGGAGTAAATATTTTTCCTTCCAATATAGTATGCCACACACTAAAATGGAAAGGATAGAAAATGTAGATTATGTAAATCTATCACAAGAAGTGGGCGCTAAATGGCTTGGAGAAGCTACTCGTGAGTATGCACACCTTCCACTTTAGGAGCATTAAGACCATCCTTACTGAGGGCTTTCTCAGATGTCCTCTTACCCGCCCCTGTTGACATTTTAGCACAGCTAGAACCTGCAATAGCGCCTGCCTCTGAAATGGAGAACAGATCAGACTGAGCAACTTATGATCCACATTACCAAAGAATAACATAAAATATCGTTGACCATCTGCACGTGAGCTTTTTGCAACAGGAATTATAAGACAACCAGTTACATAAGTATGAGATAGTGTACCGTAAGAGATGCTTGAGGAGGAACGCCCTGTTTGACCTTCTTTCTTTTGATCTTCCATTCTGACCGCATAAATAAAATATAATTATAGATTCATAATAAAGATCAAAGACGTCAAATTAGAAAAACACACAAAAAAAATTCCCCAAGTTTACTTGATTCTTGCAGAAAAAGGTGACTCTTCTTTCCCATCAACTTCGCCAGACGTAGTGGCTCCTGAAATAATTATGTTTAATTATTGAAGGCATCAAGAAACATGTATTACCCTTAGTTCAAAACCAGAAATAGATGTCAATATATGATTGACTAAGAAATTACAGATTAGTTAAGTTAGCAAGCAAGGTGTTGGGTGAAAGCTTGATATTCTGATTAACAAAGGATTGAACAAATTACCAAATCAGAAAAGGAACAAAAATACCAGGCTACCTTTCTTAGTTTCATCGTTTCCTTTGGCCATAGCAAGGAGTTCCTCTTTGTTCTTCCCCATCACATGGGACATGTCCTGTTGAAACCAGCATGATGGGATACTTAAGTTCATGCTTTCACATCGAAGCCTATAGACAAAGGACAAGTGGGGAAAACAATATGACATACCGGAAGAGGGAAGCATGGGGAATTCATGTATACCCTGTTGTAGTGTTCAATGCATTGTGATCTACTCTTGGTTCCAACATGTTCTGCCACTTCGCTCCAGTTTGCTAGTCCATACATTTCAATACCCTGTGGAACAAAGTTAAATACTGTAATAGGAATATGTTGTGATAACATGCTGTTAAGGATCAAAGTATTGAGGAAACATTTAACAAGGTATATGTCACAGCTATAGATGTATTGAATATTATTTGGATGAACCACCATAGTAGGAGTTCAAACCAGACGTGTAATTCCAAGACTTAAAGAGAATACCTCCAGAAGTAACATCTCCTCATCTGCATTCCAGTCAGGACATATAAGCGGAAATGCTAAGTTATCCTGTTGAAACACAAATGATATAACACACTTGGTAGAAAGAGATTAACCCCATGAGAGGGTAAAATTCTGATTTGAGCATTAACAAGAAAGGGCAGCAGAGACAACAAAAGTAACTAAAAAGGAGTTATCAACCGGATTGTGAATTGCAGCAACTTACGCAACATCAACCTCAAAAATACAAACATTACAACTTCCAAAAGCGTAATATCTGAAGCAACCTTCACTATGAGAACTATCCGATAAATAATCAAGTTGACTAGTATAATATAGCACAATTTCTTACGTCCACCAATTTCAGATATTCCTCGGGACAGCTAAACCCAGAAAGTCTATTGATGCACATAAAGCATCATGTAAGTATACTTTCTTTTAAACATGACATAAAAGAGAGCAGTAATTAATGTGACACGACAACTCAATAATGGAGACATACAAACATTAATGTTGACAGAGTGTAAAAATCTTTTCTTCTCTTTAATTTATAAAATCTTATTAGGAAATAAGATTTAATGCACAAGACGCCCTTGTGTTACAGAAATTATGCACCTGACTCCCTTGTGTTAAATTTATTGCGCTGAAAATCCCTTTTATTCTGATAAATTCTACACGGCTTTCCCTCAACAACAAAAGGGCAAGGTCCCTCATTTTAAAGGAACTTGGTGCTAGCAACTTGGGGTGTCAATCAATTGAGTGAGGGTATTTTGATTAAGATGTTGAAAAAAACAAAATTGTGCAAAGTTTTTGAAAACATAAGGTTTTTGTGCAATTTTTTCATCATTAGGGGATTTCATGCAACATTTCTATTTTACTAGGGTTCTTGTGCATTTTACCCAAACAAAAATAAAATGATAGAAGGGGTGAGCCTTCCTTAGATTAATCCAAGCTCTAGCTAATTTTGACCCAAAAAATGCCTAAAACTCTTTGCGATTTGAAATGCAACATGTGACTCTAAACTTAACCCTTTACCACATATCCTCCAAGGGGTCTTCATGATCTTCGGAAATTCTTCTATTTCTCTATAATCAAAGAGGCCAAAGAAGAAACAAATTGGGAGTGGAAGAAGCATATTTCATGAAATAGACAAAGTTTTATGCTGAAGTTTGCAGTTATCAACACCATGAAACATCTCCTGCTCCTTAAGGTACATATCATTTAGCCATAAAATCCAGCCGCCACTTTAACCAAAGTTGTAAACAGTTCAAACTTTTGGCCGAAACATCAGTTTTTCAGTTCTAAGTTCCAAAATTAAAATTTCCAACTCTATAAATATAAGGATAGTTCACCTTGAACATCTAATGCTAGAAAACAAGTCCAGTACATGACTTTGAGGGCCTATTGTTATGTATGAACTATGCACACGAATAGCAGATATAAAAGTTTTATTCAGATAAAAAGCATCATCAAGAATGTATTAAAGAAAGCAACAAAGGGAAATAAAGGCTTACTCAAATTTAACTCACCATAACTCTATAAGGATGATTGCTTTTGTGAGGATGGACCTCAGCGCCAACAGAAAAGCATTCAACACAGAGGTCGAAGTCAGAACATATTACACACTTGATCCGAGTCTTTCCCGAAATGTCTTTGTTGCAGTAGTTACAATGGTATAAAGCCTTCTTTCCATCAGTTATTCCCGGAACTTTTTCGGGCACAAATTAAATAGGTATAAGATCAGGACAAAAACCTCTTTCAGAGAAACTCACAATTGGTTTAAATAATACTAAGCATTACCAGGGGGTGCGCTATCCGTATTCTCCACATTTTGAGTTGTGCGTTTTCTCTTTGACCGACTGAAAATTCAATGTAGAATTTTAACTCTTGGAATAATAGCATAAGTGACAAAATTGTGTTTGTCTGGTTTTCTTCAAAGATAATACTACTATCTAATAATAATATTGAATGGCCATAGTAAATAATCTTTAGTGACACGAATCTTTTCAGTATGCATGACTGAGGGACTGCACTTCAATGATCTTACACCCACATACTACACTGCTCGAGTTCATAAGTCACTATGCCTAGCAATTACATAATGCTGCTTACTTTTGCCAGCTAGTAAGACTCTAATTTCCTCAAATTATCTAACATAAGCTCAAATACCAAACTCACTTCAGGTTCCACTTCGTTTATCAAGACCAACCTCTACTAGCTTAATTTATTTGCAGCCCTAACCAACTCAAAACAGAATAAGAGCTCGAATTAATTAAAGATGGAGCATCCAAAAATAAGCAGAAAATAAATTGAGAAACCGAATGAGATGCATTGAAGTGATGAACCGAACCTTTGGCCGGGGTCATCGGCGGCGGCCTGAGAGGCGGCGCGTGAACGTCCCATCCCGGCAGCGAAATCGAGCTCGCAACAAATTAAGGGTTTCTAGGGCTCCAATCACAGGGGAAATCAGTAGCAATCATAATTCCCCTTGCGGAGCGGTTGTGTCGGATCCGACACTCAATTAAAGCGGCAAAAACAATCCGTTAAATTTCGCTCTGCTGCCCAAACTTATATTTCAATTTCTGGCCCCTAAACTTTTCGTAATTTCTTTTACAGCCTGAAATTTTTATTTTTTATTTTTGTTTTTGTTTTCATACCCACACTTTTATTTATTTTACTCTTTAAATACTTGGGTTGCTCCTCCAAACAAAAAAAAAAAAAAAAAAGGGTTAGCCAAAAATAGATTCTATATTATTTTTCTTGTAGTTGAAATTCATCTCTCAATTGTCAAGTGTGTAAGAGCTTTATGAAGATTTTCTTTGGGGAAAGAGCTTTACGAAGCTTGAATTTGATGTGGTAAGCATAATTTGAATACAAGTAGAAAAAAAGTAGATAGATATATATGGTCTAGCCTAACCTAGTCTAGACTCCGACGAGTTCGATTCCTCGAGAGTGAATTGTTTCAATATTATTTGAAATCAAATTGATTCGAAATTATTTTTGTCACATAGATAAGCCAAGGACTCATAAACCATAATTAATTCTACGTGACATTATCTCAAGATTAACGTACCATATCTACTCAACTAAACAGGATCTCACAACACTAATTATATCTAATCCTAGGTATTCGGTTACTTGAGATTAAATTGTCTCGAGATTGAATTGGCCAAAATTCATAAGGTAAAATTAATCCTACGTAACATTATCTCGAGGCCAGAGTTCGTCAAACTGTACAATATATCGTGATTCATGAGACTAAATTCCGTCCTAATCCAGAAAACTGAAGAGAGGTGAAGGTTTAGGAAGAATATATAATTATTGGTATTGGTGTTGGTGAATTTGATGGATCATTTACGAAGAACTATTGGAAATTCCAAAAGAACAATGAAACAGGCCTGCTCGGAGTCCCTAGGTACTGCACGCTGCCATTCATGATCTTGACGAGCTTCTGGCTCATGTACAGACCCAGACCTTCCCGAGTCGACGGCAACGATGACGACGACGACGTCGAGCTCTTGTTATGATAGAACATCTCTTGTATCAACTCTTCTGGGATTCCTGGTGCTGGATGACTAATCCTGTCACCACAACCACAGCCACATTCTCAATCAATAATTCAATCCTCAAAAGTAGGATTTCTCTAATTCCACCTTTTCAATGGGATACGAATCAAGCAAAACTAACTTAAATGATAGAAATAATCAAGGGCTCCGAGTTTTTATTACCGGAATTCAAGATGGAGAACATGCATCTGCCTGCCTATGCACTCCTTTCTGGGAATCAGTCTCAAAACAACTCTTGATCCTTCAAGTGGAGGAGTGAAGGACACTGCAGTACCCAGAAAGTCTGAGAGCACTTGCTGGAGTCTCAACATATCGCCGTACAGGTACATACTCGACATTTCACCGGGCACCTCCTTCATGATCTGCACCTCTCGCTCCCGGCTCAGGCTCATCACTTGATTCATCACCACTTGTAACTGCCTCCCCCAGATTGAACTCGTCCGATTTTATCTCCATGTAACTGCACAGATTGGAATTATATTGATTTATACGTGTAGGTAAAAGTAAAACCAATGCCGGTTCTTACATTAGCATACCTTTCTTCGATGCTCTCAATATCAGTATCACTGATGATTTTGGCCAATTGTGCGCGGCATAATCTGCTAGTGTTGAGTAGCTGCGTCTGTTCTTTACTCAAATCGGAGGAGGATTCCATCATGTCCTGAACAAGCTTTATCCCACTCAATGGATTTCTCATTTCACTGCGGATGTAAGCTAACTTTGTCTGAGTATCTGATGCAGCCTCTTCACTCGCCTTTTGCATCTCTATAGCACGTTGAAGCTCAGGACTAGAGACGTGAAGAAAGCACAGCACTCCACTGATCTTGCCTTCTGAATCCGTCCTCCTGCTTGCTGAAATCAATGCTTCCACATATTTATGTTGATGATCGAAAAAAACCAAACACGAGCTTATCAGCTTCTTTTCCCGGCAACAACACCACTCAGCAATATCCTGAGCTTCGTTAGCGTGTCCTGGTCTTTCACCTGACAGCCAAAAGAATGGACAGTGAAGACCTCCCCAACAAGCATTTGATCAATGGCTTGTTCCCTCTTCACACCAGATATCTTTTGCATAGCTTCATTCCATTCCACACATCGCCCGTGCTCCTCCATCATAAAGATAGGAGGAATCAGTGGACAAGGGTTCCTCACAACACCAACATAATCACCATGCACGCGATTGTACTTGTCCAATATCCTCATTTTCCCAGTAACATCTTGCCCAACAAAGCAAACGCCAATTATATTTCCCTTCACATCTCGACTACAACATGCATTAGCCACCAAGATTATAGGACCATTGTCTTCCTCAGAATCAAATGCTTTCAGCCTCATCTCCACATTCCTCTCTTCCTTGCCTGCAGTGAAACAAAAGGTGTTTTCAACCCCTAAATAGTAAATACCTAAAGAGGGATAAAGAAATTTAGGTATCACATATAGAATCCTAATTAACATCCATGGTTGATAGTGAGTGAAACCAATCACATGGCATTGGTCTCTGAGGACTATTTGAGAACTTAGCCAATATTCAGCAAAAAGTAACGAATCATCCAGATCTAGCGCAAAACCCAGATCACAAAGAAAAGACATCTATCTCTTGCCTTTCTATACTAATTTCCCATGTTTTCACTTATATAAAATACAATATATATTTCAATTTGTGAGTTTATCTTAGCATGAGGGAAAGAGGGAAACAGGGAAAAAACAGATTTTGTTTATGTAAGAAAATTGCATCTATACATAAATAAAAATTGCTCAAGGTAAGCAAATATGAAATTTACAAGCAAGACTATGAAAGATGGAAAAAGTTATCACCTTGCAAAGCTAGGGATAGCATGCGATTCATACTCTGAGCAGCATCATGGGCTACCAGATCAAGGAATGGTGTACCAAGAGCTTTACTCATATCTAGACCAGTAAGTTGGGCCACTTTAGTGTTCCAGCCATTGATACAACCAGAGGCATCTACAGCCAAAATAGGTATGGACGCAGTTTCAATGAGGCGAACCATTTCATTAGTAACAACACGCAGTTCATCCACCCTCTGAATACTTGTGTCAACTGCTGGAACATTCACAATCATTTTGGAATCATCTGCTACATCATCTTGCAGAGATCCTCTCAATATAAGCTGCAAGCGAATGGATTGCATCCATTTCTACATCTTCCCACGGTAGGCTCCTTCTCTTCACCACCTCCAGGAAGGCTTTAAATGATGACCGTGGATGCATTTTCCTCCCATCATCTTTGTCCACAGGATCATGTTTTGCACCACCCCACTTGACCTCCTTTGCTGTATGGGAGCCGGAACCAAAACAGGAAATCGGTGGAAGTAATTTTCACAGCAGCGACTCCACATACAGCATCACCAAGAACCGAGGCATGTGGATAGCCTGCATCTGTGAGGCTGTCTGTGCTTAATCCAGTACTGCCTACCATGGGATTCTAGAAGCCATTGAGCTATATCTCTAATCTGTGCCTCTGTAGGTGTGACCCCAAGCAACCAGCACTTTTTGCGGTAGTAAAGTGCAGCTCCATCGCACTTCACAAGGTCCATCACATTAGGCGACTGATTTATAATGCCTGTTGGGGCATCTCTGAGCAGCATATCACAAAGCACAGTTTGAGTTCGCAGTAATATGCCTCTCCCTCAGTTGAGCGGCCAACTCAACCTCCTTGTTGATTTGAACACCGAAAACCTGAATCAAGAACTCACATGCATACCTCAAGGGGAAAGGGACAAATCTAGGGGTGGAATGGTGGCAAACCACCAAACCCCATAACTTTCTTCTCTTCTGCTGATTGCTATCAGTCTCATCATCATCCTCCTCGTTTATCGTAACAGACATGGCCAATGACGCAATAGAACCCATGTTTGCCATGTATTGGGCATGGCAGCCATGTGGAGACCTCAAGGTGGATCCAGCTAGACTCAAGGGTTGAGCCAATGCCTTGTCTTGAGTGACTTTAACAGGCTGTGCTAAGCAATCACATATCATCCTAACCTTGTTCTTCATGAAGAGGAACCTCGATGCCTGTGGTATATCAGTGGCAGGGTAGTGCAACCCGAGATAGGGTTCCAAGTCCGGGCCGCAGGACTCTGCAATAACCTCCCCGTGCTCGTCTGCATGAAACTTATAAACCATCACACGGTCATAACCAGTTAAATCCTTCACCTCTCTAACCAACACATCACACAACAGCGATATATTCCCACTGGAGAGAGACTGCAGCTTAGAGATGGCTTTTGCTGCAAGCTTGTAAGATTTCAAAGCCCCAGCAGCTGTCACTGGCACATCAGATGCATTCACAGGCTCGAGATCTATAACCAATCCAACATCAATCCTGTGTAGGACGGCATAGAAGGGCTTACCAGAGCTTCTGGTGTGGACCAGTATCGGATTAAGCACATTCACTTCCCCAAAATTGGCTGCCTTGTGCAGTGCAGCAGCACCCGAGGGCTGGAAAAGAGTCCGCACATCGAACGCCGAAGCTCAACACCTCTTGCTGCTCCATGTTCGGAACCGCGTGATGAACCAAGTCCAGCATCTCTGAGGCGTTCTCGCTATACGCCAACACGCTGAAGCTCTCTTCATCGACAGCAATCAAGCAACCAAAAGGCTGAATTAGGCTTCCCCTCTGCATCTTCTGGAGATAAGCTGACACCGTCGAAGACGGAACATCGCTAGACGCATTAACAGAAGTCGAGTAATCAAATTGCTGCTCCGATTGCTCGTAATCCACATGGAGCTTCGCGTCGATTGGGGTCTGAATCAGTACACGAGCGCCTGACCTCGACCTCACTGAGCTTCCCCTTGAGCAGCTGCTCTTCTTCGTCGTCGATTGCGACATCGATAACCAAATCTTACTGCATATCCAACCCCACACACCACACCACGCCTCAACAACCAAAACCTTGTAGATTCAAAAGCCCCCTTCCTTCGATTTTCAGCACAAATATTGCAATTTTGATCATAATTGCACCAAACAGAAAAAGAGAGGTACCTAGCAAGGTCGCGAAACTGCAAGTAAGCTTTACTTTACAATGAAAAATGGAATCCAGAAAGCAGAAATTGATGGCGAAACGACAAGGAATAAAGAGATAAAATGAAATTCCGCAAAACTGGGCTCCAATTCCGAGCTTGAATAGAGATGAATATGCTAAGTAATTTGTCAACGACGATTAAATTTAAATCATCATAATTGTTTAAATAGTTTTTTTTCCGCAGTCAGAGCAGAGTGAGTTTGTTAAGACTAGGCGGTTACTCTTTTTGCTGCACATTTTGGACTCATGCAGTACTTGTCATTTTTAGTAAATACACATCATAATCATATGCTATCACTTATAATAAAATTCTCTCAAAAAAAAACTTATAATAAAATGGTTAATTACCCACATACACAAACTATATTCAATTTTTATTATTTTTTATATTAAAAAAATACATAAACTTTTAATCTTTTAGGGTCTAATGATAATGTTTGATCGCTGAGAGTGGTCGGAGAGCAACATAAACGTTACTGTCGTTAAGTTCTACTTCCTCTGTCCCACTATAAGTGGCTCAAAAATTTTTAGTACGAGAATTAAGGATAATATATAAATGGGTTAAAATTTTCGACGGCCCAAAATGGAATACATGTCACTTTTAATGGGACGGAGGAAGTATGTTTTTTCTTTATTCCAATTATTTTTAATGACGAAAACTCAATAATATGTGTATCACTAGAAAATTATCGTTGAAAGCTTTTTAACGGT
This sequence comes from Salvia miltiorrhiza, assembly GCF_028751815.1. Taxonomy (NCBI): domain Eukaryota; kingdom Viridiplantae; phylum Streptophyta; class Magnoliopsida; order Lamiales; family Lamiaceae; genus Salvia; species Salvia miltiorrhiza. Next base: position 4,672,980 of record NC_080388.1, read on the forward strand.
GCTTTTAAATTGCCCATCAAACTCTAAAAAATCGAGTTATTGATGACTTTGAACTCAGACCAAATTTCAATGTGTGTATTTTCTATTCAAGAAAATAAATTTGAATGCACTTGGCAGTTAAAATTTCTAAATTGGGAATTACCTCTCCTAAAAGTAATTGAATTTTCATGTGGATGTTGTTGGGCCCAATTCACCTTTGGGCCTAAAGGGAGCAAGGAAGATTGGGCCACCTCAATTTAATTTTTGTAGAGGGTGAGCCACAAGATTTTGGATAAGATATGTATGTAGATTCTAAACTCAAAAATCTCTTACATTGTATCTCTGCATCCATACATAGCCAAAATTCTTGCAAGAAAAAAGTTGTGATCAAGTAAAATGGCAACCACTTTGTCTGCATTCAGCTTGAAGCTGCCAACTACAAATCATAAGATACTATCTCCTCCTTCCCCACCAAGGAGTCTCAGCAAAAGAAGCCATGGCTTCAGAGTTTCTGCAAATTTAGGTTTCTCAAAAAATCAAGAATTCCACATTGCTCTGACCCCTAATTGTGCTGATATTGTGGGTGGTTTTTGTTAGGTGGTGGAGGAGAGGGAGAGATGAAGAAAGGAGGAAAGAAGAAGTTCATCACCAAGGAACAAGAACCAGAACAGTAATTCTACTTTTTTCATTACATCTTACATGTTTCATGAAAACATATGTAAAATGTTTTTAATTTATGTAGGTATTGGCAATCAGCAGGTGAGAGAGAAGGGGAGAATCCCATGAAAACACCACTCCCTTACATAATCATCTTTGGTATGTCAACTCCTTTTGTTATTTTAGCCATTGCTTTTGCCAATGGCTGGATTAAGGTCCCTGTCAGATGATCACTTTTCTTGTATAATTTTTTTTGTTTTTTTTTTGTCTTCTTCATTTTTGGAATGTACTTAAACTCTCGAGTATTTCAATCTCCCTTTTCTTTTCTTATTTTATTACTATTGTCTTGTTACTACCATTACCTATATTTGTTGAAGTTTTGGTAGAAAGTGATCCAAATAGCATTCAAAAGGGATGCAAAAAGATTGAATTTTTATGGGACCATTTTCTTGTGCACTGTGCAAGCTTTTCCCCTTGAACCTTTATTTGCATCCAATCCCTATTTTATAGATAATATATAATACTTGTTGACAACTAAACAAATAAGAGGTCATAGGTTAATAGTAATACTAATATAATAAAAAAAGAATGCCATGTATGAGATTGGTGAGTGTTGACTGATAATTTGAAGTCAATTAATGTTGATTCTAGCTCAAAATATATTCTCAATATTGGCCAACTACATTTGACCAACAAATTTGAGGCTATTGTTTTTCATCTTGCAACCCTATTGATTAGTCATTGCAGAGCTTCTTTAATCTTTTATTATTCAGGTGGAAAGTTAGCAAAAAAAGGAATAAAGAAAGTATTTTTTGTATAGTTATGTTGATGAGATTTGGCATGTGAATTTGACTGGTGAGCTCAGAGATTGGCACATGGCATCTCTCATTTCCATGGTTTATTGATGTTTTTAAGAGAATCAGTTGCAGAGGAGGACCACTGATTAGTGTTGGGGAAACACAAAAAGGATTGTTTTTAATTACACAAACAGTGGGAAAAGCTCTTAGAAAATGGTGACTCTTTGAAGCCTGGAAAGAGCCTTGCAGTTTACCAAATTTGCATCAGTCATACATTAATTAGTTTATGAGATTTCAATATTTTGTGGGAACAAAAAACCTATACCCCTTTTTGTCACTACCAAGGCAAGAAACCAGTTCATCTACACCTGTTTCTTCATATATTTATCTCACTGCAAATCTACTCCTTTTTCTTACATGCTTCCTCTCTCTCTGGTTTACTACCATTTTTGCCCAAAAGGGATTGTCATTTGTTAGATCTTTTTGCAAGACAGAAAGATGGCTTCTTGTTGTGTGTATTTTTTCCAGTGCTCAAGAACCTGGTTAGCTATTCTTGTCCCAATTTCTGCAGCCTTATCATGTAGCCATGGATCTTTCTTGATCCCAATCACCTTCATCTTCCTCTTCCTCTCAACCATCTTCCTACTTACATTCTCCAAAAGAAACTCCCCACTCCCACCACCAGAAAACGAGGTGTCGTGTGCAACGGAGGAGGCGGGGGAGGAAGAGGTGGTGTACTCAGAGAGTGAGAGCATGGATCATTTTTCAAGCACTTCATCAAGTGAGGATCACTCATCTGATATGGAGCAGAGGATGGACTGCTCCGATGGATCGATATCGGATGAGGAGAGCCTCATAGAGATAGCAATCCCAAGTGTGTGGAATGCCAAGTGCTGCAAGCAGGAATTCCACAAGGATTTTTGGGCAGAGATGAATGAAGAGGATGATAACTTGATTGAGATTGACATCTACATGGGATCCATAAAGTGTTGAAGGATCAAGGAAGGAGAGAATGCCTCAACTTGTGGTTTTTGATCCATTTGGATTTATGTGAGCTTTGCTCATTAGTTGAGGTTGTTGTCTAGGGTTTAGGGAGCATGAGTGGTTTTTCTTAGCCAAATTATGTAACTTCTCTTTTTCTTTTATTTCAACCATGATTAATACCTTGTTACATATCTAAAGATATTCAAAGTTAAAGTATATAGTAAATGGCCCCTCTGTTTCTTGTGAATGCACATTGATGTTGTGATTGACCATTTGATTCCCACTTTTGCATTGTTTATCTCCTCAAATTCCCTTTTTGCAGCTACAATTATGGCTTCAACCATGGCTGCATCCCATCATGTGACCCCTCTCTCTCCCTCTCTTAAATATTGCATAAAGACTAACGAGGGCTTTGGACAAAAACCAAACCCATCACTATTTCCAAATAGATATGATCATTAGTCATAATAGCTCAAAAGAGATATTCCCTCGTCCATAAAAAAATTGTCAACGATACAGATTTTAATAAAATGATTGATATTATTGTAAGTGGAATAAGAGTCTCACTATAAATGTAATTTTAAATTCAACAGTTATAAAATAGAGTAAATGTCTCATCAATGACAAATTTGTAAATAATAGAAAATTGAAGATTAATAAGATGATAAATTGTATAGACTCAACTACTATAAATGAACGTGATAATTTTTTTGTGGACGGACCAAAAATAAAATTATGACAAATTTTTCATATACGAATAAATAACATCATTAGCAATTGAAATCAAAGAATCAAATGCTATCTTTCTCTCAAATTTTGCATAAAGAGGGATTTGGACAAAAACTAAGCCTATTCACCATTTCTAAATAGAAATGATTACAAATCATAGCCCAAAAAGATCCTTTGCAATTAAAACCAAGGAATCAAGTCTTTAATAATAATAATAATATAAAAAAAAGTGAAATAGTACTTTTAAATATTAGTAATTATATTTTGTTTTAACTGATATATTTCAGATGCAATTATTGCGCTTAGACTACATAAATGGGCTTTGACAAACTGACTCCCACGTGGGCTTGCTCTACTCAAACGTAGACTATCAAACTAAGTTACTAACAAAGAGTTACATGGCCCAATAAGGATATTATTTTCAATCAAAATTTAAAATATACTGTCCCACGAATCTTGATGCATTTATTTTCAGCACGGAAATTAAAAAGTTGTAGATTAGTGTTTTAAGTGTGTATGTAATAAAATAGAAAAGTGATAAAGTAGAAGTGTGTAGGTAATAAAGTAGAAAAGTAATAAATTAGAAAAATGTGTAGATAATAAAGTGATAATGTAAGTCATTAAGAATCCTTATTTGTTGTACTACATTTAGAAATGCATCAAGATTCGTGTGATGACCCAAAAAAGAATATGCATCAAGATTCGTGAGACATAGAGAGTACTATAGTATAAATTGAATTTCTTTTACTCGAATTGTTATTTATTCTTTCAATGTTTTTAATATCGATTTATTTTATTCACTCGGGTGGCTTAAATTCATTTTAATATATTGAAAACTTGATTACACATTTTGTTAACTTTTTTCCAACGTAAACTATATTCTATAGACATATTATGACATGCATTTCCTAATTTCAATTGTTTTAAAAATCAATCATTTAAATTGTCGATTTTATCCAAGACCAATCCAATCTATTATATAATAGGATTAAGCCTTAACCTATGTGGCATATCTAAAATCTCACCATTTCAAAATTTACCATATATAATCTTCATCATTTATTAATTAATTAACTATTACATTCTATATAAAGATTCATTAATCATAATATATATATAATAATAATATTAACATTACATATAATCTAAATTAATAAATTTTATTATTTATTTTTGGGTTAATTGCATCAAAATACCTGACCTTTTTCCAAAATTTGGTTTTTTGACAATCTTTTTAATTGTAGCAAAAATTTGAACGAGCTTTCAATTTATTGCAATGTCCGTCCGGGGAAAATTTCCGGCCAAATTAAATATGAGTTGGCAGTCGGAATGCCAACGTGGCATCGGAAATGCCAAATCACACCCCCATCCCCCTCCCACGTCACCCCCACGTCGCCCTCTCTCTCTCTTCCCCCTTCCCCTCCCACGTCACCCTCCCCATCTTCCCCCCTGCGCAGACCCCTCATCCTCCTCCACCCCGACGCCGCTGCATCTTTTCCAGCCGGCGAACCCTCCCCCTCCTCCATCGCCACTTCCTCCAGCCGGCGAACAAGCGAGAAAGATCTCGAGAAGGGCATCAAAGCGGAGCACTTATGAACACAAAAAAATAAACACATTTCAAATTTATTTGAAACTCAGATCTGCAAATTGCTGCAAATTGATTCCCCAACAAATCCTCCATCCTCTACAAATCCTCGCCGCTACAAATCTTCGAAGAGAGAGAATGACGTGGGTTTCAACCACCGCCGAGCCCATCGTCGTCGTCGCTACAAATCTTCGAAGAGAGAGAAGGCGGATCGGCGGGCGCCGTTGCTGGATCTCTGGATCTCGGCGCGGTACCGCTTGCGGAGCTTCTCCATCTTGTGGCGGCACTGGACGGAGGTCTTGGGTGGGAGGGCGGGGCACCGCGACGCCACGTCGTCGGCGACCTCCTGCCAGTGGTTGCCACGGCGAAGGGAGTACCACTTGTCCTTGTAGGCGTCGATGAGGGCGACGGTCTCCTCGGGGCTCCAGCACGGCGGGGGGAGGCTAGCGTGGCGGTGGGGATGTCGTCGGGGGAGGATGGGGAGATGATCGTAGCCATGGTGGGGGATGAGATCCGGGGGAATTAAGGGGGAATTGGGAATGGGGATGGAGAAGAGAGAGAAAGAAGGTGACGTGGGAGGAGGGGGGAAGAGAGAGAGAGAGAGAGGGCGACGTGGGGGGTGACGTGGGAGGGGGAGGGGGTGTGATTTGGCATTTCCGATGCCACGTTGGCATTCGGACTGCCAACTCATATTTAATTTGGCCGGAAATTTTCCCCGGACGGACATTGCAATAAATTGAAAGCTCGTTCAAATTTTTGCTACAATTAAAAAGATTGTCAAAAAACCAAATTTTGGAAAAAGGACAGGTATTTTGATGCAATTAACCCTTTATTTTTTCTAGATACAAATTAGATTTACATGTCTGATAAGAAAAAAATTATAATCTATATACGATAAATTATTTTAATTGAATGTTAGTGATTAGATGTATATTTGTTATTAATTTTATATTTCTCAATAGCGTACATATTATATGTATATGTTGCAATATATTATATTGTATGAATATATATATATATATATATATATAATATTTATATTCTTAATTTTTAATAAAATTAATTTTAAATTAAGTTTGAATTGAGGCTTGCACGTATATGTAAATTATAAACGGGTTCGGTCATTGATTTACATGTTTGCATAATAAGGCACATATTCTATAAACTGATTACTTTAAAACAAAATCTTATTTTATGTCTCAAAATAATTAAATTTTATTTTATATGTATTTCTACTCTTTTTTTTTTTTCTTACGCGTCAATTTTTTATAAAATTTCATATGAAAATCAATGGGTATTTTTATGATCTCAACAAAATTAATAATTTAATTACTAAAAATTGTTGAGATTAATATAATTTAAAATGTATTACTAATTTAATTTAATTTAATTAATTATATAAATAATGTACATAAAAAATTATTTTATATAATTATCATAAGAATAACATAAAATATATAAATTACAATAAAATATGTACCCGTCGAATTTCGACGGGTAATACACTAGTCAACCATAGCATTAATAAAAAACCACTTGCTTAAGTGGACGTGCTAGTTTAAGGAGGTGTTTGGTTTGATGGATGTAATAGATAAGACTGATAAAATTAGAAAAATGATTAAATAATCGTTTGAAGTCATAAACAATCGTTCATTTAAGTGATTAAATGCGAATCTAATTATTAATTACGGACTCAATCATACAGATCAAACACTTGATTAAAATGAATCATTTTTTCATCTTCCGTTAGGGAGTCCCACGTTCACTTGCTGTTTGTCGCATTAGTTAAATTTCCCCATAGAAAAAGTGGCTATAAAAGACAAAACAACAACAACAAAGAATAAAGTGTAAAATACTCTGTTCTGACAATTATTTTTCTTCATTTCTTTTATGGGGTGGTTTGGTTTAGTCGTGGAATGGGAAATAAATGATTCCATGTTGACAAATAATGAATTCCAATATATATCTTTTCAAGTATTTTTGGCTATTGAGCGTCAAACATGGTAGACATTTCAAGAAAGTGGAAGTCCCATCTTTCCTTATATTCAAACATTGCATTCCATCAAGACTGAGGAGAGAGGCTCAACACCTTCTACATTGTGATTCCTCCATTTTCAACTGTAAGTCTTTAAATTTATCCATTTATTTTGATTATGCTTATTAGCTTACTAAAAAAATTGCAGCTTTGGCTTCATGTGATGATCTTGGTTTTGACTACAAATCTTCAAGAACGTTTTTTTAGTTATATGTTGTTAGGAATAGTAGTGATTTATGTATCAATTCTTGAGCCCATGAGCTGATTGGAAGAGTGAGTTGCATTTCTAGGCAGTTGACTTTAGTTGGTGGATTAAGGTTTTTGATGACTCAAAATAGATACTTGTGTTTTTGTCTCCATTTTTGAGTTGGTGGAATCTCTACATTGCTATAGAGTGGTTAAATCAAGAGTTCCCTTTTCTTGATAAGTATACCTGATTTAGGGTAAATTTTGTAGGATTATTGGCTTGTATATACACCAACTATAGTTAGTGTATTTAGAGGCCAATGACCTAATTTTCTATCATGAATTTGGTTAATTTTCAGGTTTTTTGCACATTAAATGGCTGCTGCTGCTGGTGTAGTATTGGCTTGTGATACTTACTGTCACAGCAAAGGGGAGATGATGAATCATGGAAGATTAGGAGATAATCTTAGTTTTTTGGGTTCATTGAAAAGCTACAATAAGGTTAAAACTAGGAAACTTACTAGGCTTCGAGTTGAAATGCAAAAGAGAGAATTGCCACCGGCGCAATTAGGCAGGTATGGTAGAGTTATCAAAATGGTACCTACGAGCGAAATCAGAAAGGGATCCATGGATAAGCCGGAGATTGTGAATGGATCGGTTATTGCAAAGAAGGTTAATGGTGTTCATGTAGCTATGCCTACTGGCCGAAGCCTGGTTAAGAAGGATCCTACAAAGTTATCGCGGCCTAAAGAACTCCCCCCCATTGAAGGGCCAAAGGCTTTGCCTTGTGATGAAAGTTTTAGTTGGGCTAACGAGAACTATAACTCCGTTCAAAGAACTATTGACGTGTGGTCGTCTCTGATTTCACTGCGGATCCGTGTTCTGTTGGATAATGCAAAATGGACATACATAGGAGGCTTTTCTGAGGAGAAGCAGGTGAGTGAGTTGTCTATCAGTATCACCTAGACCTCGTCTCGTTTCTTGGTTCTGAAGCTCTGCTTATATTTCAGAAACAGCGAAGAAGGAAAACAGCCTCGTGGTTAAGGGAGTGTATTCTCCAACTTGGCCCGACTTTGATCAAACTCGGGCAGCTACTGTCAACAAGATCCGATATATTTCCTATAGAGTATGTGGAGGAACTTTCTAAACTGCAGGTACCAATTTTTGCTTCGCGTTTACCTAGCTCTGTTATAATGCATTCGTGTTTCTTGACCCCCTTTTCCCCCAAAATTGCTTTGTATCAGGATAGGGTACCTGCGTTTACATCGACTAAAGCTAAAAAATTGATCGAAAAGGAACTGGGAACTCCGGTTCACGTGCTGTTCAAGGAGTTTGAGGACCTACCCTTGGCAGCTGCTAGCCTTGGTCAGGTGTTTGCTCTTCGTTTTTCGTATTAGTATTGGTGAATCTACGACAACAAGTGAATTGCCTCATACGATATATGTGATTATTAACACGAAATAGTGTGTCTTTGGCGTATAGTCGATAGAGATGCTAACAGAAATTCAAGGAAACATAACTTCTAAAAATAGATATAACAGGAAACAGAAACCAGATAAGCTGATTTTGGTTATGTTATACAAAAAACAATAGTAAAAGAAAAGTCTTGTTTATATTATAAGCTTTATGATTTCTCAACTTATTTAATTTGGTTAGGTTCACAGGGCCATCCTTCACAGTGGAGAGAAAGTGGTGGTGAAAGTTCAAAGGCCAGGCTTGAAGAAACTTTTCGACATTGATCTCCGTAAGTGAAAGCTAGTTAAGTTAGTCTTCAACATCGTTGCATTTTCTTTTTCAACTGTTTCATACCATTCTTGCTCTTCAGAAAATCTGAAGCTCATCACTGAACTCTTCCAAAAGAGCGAAACTTTTGGTGGTCCGTCGAGGGACTGGGTCGGAATATACGAAGAATGTGCCAGGTATGTCAAGATCTTACATAGCATGAAAAAGATTTGGAGAAGGCTATGATTATATCTCATGTTCATTGAAATTATAGGATCTTGTATGAAGAAATTGATTACGTAAACGAAGCAAAGAATGCAGATAGATTTCGTCGTGATTTTCGCAATATAAAGTGGGTCCGAGTTCCTGTATGTTTCCTCCTCAAGGACTTATATAGTTTTTGCTGATTTCTCTGTTTTTTCATTTTTGTTAAAATTTTATTTTTTCAAAATTTTTGTCCTAGATGGTCTACTGGGATTATACAGGATTAAAGGTTCTAACGCTCGAGTACGTTCCAGGTGATGATACTATATATGTACGTTCTAGTTTGTCGTAGCTTACTCTGCATCCGGGCTTGAATTGCACCGTTTTGATTAGGTATCAAGATCAACCAATTGGATATGATAGATGCATATGGCTATAGTCGATCCAAAATTTCATCACGGGCCGTTGAATCCTACTTAATTCAGGTTAGCTAGCTTCCTGCAAATGCAATGATCAGTTGAGGATCTGTTTTTGAGTACTTGCTTGTCTCTCGATTTTGTTAGATTCTCAACACCGGCTTCTTTCACGCTGATCCTCATCCGGGGAACCTTGCTATTGATGGGGACGAAGCACTAATATACTACGACTTTGGTATGATGGGAGACATTAAGAGCTTCACAAGGGAGAGGCTATCTGATCTCTTCTATGCTGCTTATGAAAAGGATGCGAAAAAGGTTGGCTTTTGTTATGGTTTTGAATGAGTTTCAACGATTCTGATATGATCGGTGTTCCTAATACACGATGGCCCGTTGCAGGTTATGCAAAGCTTGATAGATCTCGGAGCTCTTGAGCCCACAGGAGACTTGACTTCAGTATGCTTCCTCACTAAACAACTCGTTATATACATGCATTTCACTAAACGCGTCTGATTTCAGGTGAGGCGATCAGTCCAGTTTTTCTTGAATAATCTGCTGAACAAACGAATTACTCAACAGCAGGCGTTGTCTGCCATTGGTGAGGTAAGGCTTACGTTGTTATCTTGAGGCGACAACGACTCCATTCTTGCAAGCTTCGACTTTCTTGCTTTTGGCTGCAGGATTTATTTGCTATAGCTGCAGATCAGCCGTTTAGGTTTCCTTCCACTTTCACCTTTCTGATCAGAGCATTTTCAACACTTGAAGGTGCTCTCCCTCTCTCCCTCCCTCTCCCTCTCCTCTCTCTCTCTTTGTCAACTTGGTTGATTTCTTGCAGGCATTGGCTATACACTGGACTCTGATTTTTCCTTTGCAAAGATTGCTGCACCATATGCGCAGGTGCTGCATTTGTCCATCTGAAACGGATGCTGCATTGTTGATTAATCCGATTTATGATAAAAACGCGTTGATTCATTCGTGTACAGGAGCTCTTAGGACGAAGATATCAGCGCACGGGAACACAACTAGTCCAAGAAATATCAAAACAAGCCGATGATGTATAGCTAGCTCGACTGCATTACCTTCTGAATTGCTTTGCTGGCTAGTAACGCGTCTTCTAAAACATGTTTTCAGGCGAGATCACACACGATCTCCATGCCTTACCGCATCCAGCAGATACAAGACATTGTCAAGCAGCTCGAATCCGGAGATCTGAAGCTCCGCGTTCGTGTCCTTGAGGTGATGATCATTTTCTTCATCGTATCACAACCAATCTTCCAACGAAATGAAGTTACCTCCATCTTCTTGATTTGCAGTCGGAAAGAGCAGCTCGGAGAGCAAGCGTGCTGCAGATGGGAACCATATACACAGTTGTAGGTGGAATCCTCGTTAACCTCGGGCTCACCTTGCGCGTTCAGGGCAGTCGAGCAGTCGCCAACGCCTCGTTTATAGTTGCAGGCAAGTCTAGTCTCTGCTGTAGATTCTTTCATCCATCAAGATTCAAGAGAGATGAGTATTGAATGCATATCTTCTTGACTGTGTTGCAGGTTTTTTCTTCATTCTATTTGTTAGATCAATGCAGAAGGTGAGGAAGCTTGATAGATTTGAAAAAATGATTTGATCAGATTATATCCATTCATTATATAATCAGAGTAGGCCCATTTTAGGAGAGCTGGAAAACTTTTTTTTTTTTTGATTCACAGCATTAATTCTTGTATTGGACAATTGTTTATTGAATGTGATACATACAAGTGAAATATTTTTGTGATCTAGCAAAAATAAAATAAAATATGGCTGTATTTATCTGTAATTTACATTTGATTGGTAATGATAAATTATAATGCATTGTTATCTAAACGAGTGATCAAACATCAAATTCATATTTGATACATAATGAAGCGTAACTTAATTGATAAGATATTTTCAATCAATTATTAAATCGGGGTTCGAATCACCTTGAGAAATCATTATTGGTATACATAAACATAATCATGATTTTTTGTTTGGTTTGGGCATTAATGGTGGCCAAGTTGTAAAGGCACTTGTGATTGAGGTCATACCCTAATATGTGCATGAATTGTAATAATTTATAGAGTGTTTTTTTTAAATTTAAAAACTTATAATTTAAATTAATTCGTACTTTCTTCATCTTTAAATAAGTGTAATGTGACATAAAATTACACGCCAAGAAAAATAATAGTTTTACATACATACCTTAAATTAGTATTTCTTAACTTCAAGATTTCATTTAATTATACTTTGTATTAAGATATGGGTAGAATTGAAAATTTAGCTCAATTTTACTCCAAAATTCCATAATATGACACTTAAAAAGGGACAAAAAAAAAAAAAAAAAACTCTACATTATGATTTGTGACACTTATTTGAATATGGTGTAAAAATAGAAAAGAGATAATGTTTTAGTGTATTTAAATTAAATAAATTCATGTATCTATTAATTCATTATACTTCAATTAATTAAATATTTTAACAAGTTACCATAATATTTATAAGGGGTAATTGCATGAAAATACACAAATTTTGCCAAAAATTCATATTTGACGCGAAGTTAGAATTTTACATTTTAATACACCAATTTTCGTTGTTGTCCAAATTTGACACGATTTAATTCTTAAAAATTCAAAAAATAACCCCTTTTTGTAAATAATTATACAAAGACCCACTTATGTTATTATTTGGGACATTTAAACCAAAACAAGATATTTCCTTATGATGTTTTCTTTTAATCTTTGATCCGCGCCTAAAATGGTTTAAAAGAAAACATCATAAGGAAATATCTTGTTTTGGTTTAAATGTCTCAAATTATAACATAAGTGGGTCTTTGTATAATTATTTATAAAAATGGGTTGTTTTTTGAATTTTTAAGAATTAAGTCGTGTCAAATTTGGACAACAACGAAAGTTGGTGTATTAAAATGTAAAATCCTAACTTCGCGTCAAATATGGATTTTTGGCAAAGTTTGTGTATTTAGGTGCAATTTTCCCTATTTATAATTATATTAATTTTAAGCACCTATAATTTTATTAAGGGGTTATTGCTAGAAAATACATGTAGTTTATCAATTTTCTGGTTTATAACATGACCTTATAATTTGACCAGAAAATACACTAATTATCAATTTAATCGCAATTATAACATGACTTTGTAGCTTGACCAGAAAATACACCAATTTTCAATTTAATTGTAATTATAACATGAAACAATTAATATAAAATAATTAATCATTTAACTTAATTTTTATAAAAATAAATCAATCAATTAACAATATTTTATACATAACAATTTAATATGAAGTTACAATAAATATTACTCCTATGATGAACAATAATCTAAATAAAGCCATGTTATAATTGAGATTAAATTGAAACTTGGTGTATTTTCTGGTCAGACTATAAAGTCATGTTATAATTACAATTAAATTAAAAATGGGTTAATTGCCCATAAATACACAAACTTTCACCAAATTCTGGAATTGCACACCAACTTTAAAATCTTCCCTACAATACAACATCTTTCCTTTTTTTCTGATTTTTCCCACGACCACAAAATCCCCAATTGAAAAAATGACGTGGCGATCGAAAATCCACGTAGACACGTTGGACGTCAGAGGAAAACGACGTAGTTTTAACCAAAGGTCCAAAACGACGTCGTTTTGGGTAAAATCAACTTATTTCTTGTTTTGTTTTCCCTATTCACGTTTTTCAGCCCTAAATTACAATTTCCACCCAGACGAGAATCTCCACCATTTGAGGGCGCAGAGTTCTCGACCGTTTGAGCGCGCGAACTTCTCCTCTCCCGTCTGTTTTGATTGTTGGGCTTCAAGTTCTAATTCAATTCGTGAATCTCCACCGTTTAGGTTGACGTCAAATTCTATTTTTGTATAAGACGACGTCAATCCTGAATTTCTGTTGCTGAATTTCATGTTTGCTGAATATGGGAGATAGCTTTTGCTAGAATTTCATTTTAATTTTCTTGTGCTGTCACTCTGAGATCGTCAAAAGCATCACCAGTTGAATGATTTGTAGCCTTAATATTCTTTTGCTTGAATTTCTTTTGCTTTTGCTTGAACTTTCAATATGGGAATTTGCTTTTGCTTTTGCTGAAATTTGATTTAGTCCTGCCGAGCCAAATGATCACCCAAATGACGACGTAGAGGAATGGAAGGAAATCCATTAGAAATTTGAAGAATAAAGGCTTGAGCTTCGTAGAAGAATGGAAGGGAAAAATCAGAACACTAGGGCACGAGTTTTTTAATCTGCAAATAAATTGTTTAGTACTCCAAAAACGACGTCGTTTTGAAGTTAGGTGACACGTCATTTTCCAGGTGTTCTGACGTGATTACGTGTTAATTTCCGATCGCCACGTTATTTTTCTGATTGGGGATTTTGTGGTCGTGGGAAAAATCAGAAAAAAGGAAAGATGATGTATTGTAGGGAAGATTTTAAAGTTGGTGTGCAATTCCAGAATTTGGTGAAAGTTTGTGTATTTAGGAGCAATTAACCCATTAAAAATTGATATATTTTCTGGTCAAATTATAAGATCATGTTATAAATCAAAAAACGCAAAAACTAAAATGCGCGCTTCATTAATCTAGCGCTCACCATGCGCGCACCCGACCCGTTGAAAAATGGGTCTTTTGACCCGTTTTATAAATATTTTAAAAAAAATGCTGCACACTCTCTTTGTATCTTCTCTGAACCTTCTCTCGCTCTCTCATTTGTCGTCTCCCTCATCTCTCTCACGCGGCCTCCCTCTCAGATCCGGCCACCACCTCCACCTTATCTCCATATCTCAAATTATAGAAACTTCCCTCTGTGTTCTCTCTCTAATCACACAAAATTCCCAAATTTTAGAAACCTTAGGTTCTCTTTTCCCTTACAAGCGACGTCGCCTGCCACCGCCATCGTCGTTTGCCGACGATGAAAACAGCAGCAGGACTGCCACCATCTTCCTCATCCCCTGCTTCGGCCAACAACCGCGAGGGCCTGCCGCCGCCTACAGTCCTTGCGTCTCCCTCTCTATGTCGCTATCATTCGTCGGAGACAGCAATAGCGCCGCTGCCTTCTTCTTCCACTGATAGCAGCGCCTCCCCCTTTTCTCTCGACCGACGGGCAGCTGCAGCGATTCCCTTGACCTCAGAGTACTCAATGATAAAATTCATTCCTTCAATTCAATTTTCTTTCGCTGCAGGTTGTCTCTTTTCTATATGGGCAACAGATTTGTTTCATTTTACATGGGAATTTGGTAGGTAATTGATTCGTAAATGATACTACTATGAAAATGACACTATAAATCTTAGTGAATGCCACTTTTAATATATGTAAATGGCACCATTTCTTTTAATAAATGACACTATTTTTCAAACTAAATGAAACCTGAACAAAAAAAAAGAACAAAATTTTTAATATCATTTATTAATGAAACCTTTAAATATAGAACAAATGATGCTATTTTTCTTACTAAATAAAACCTTTAAATATAGAACAAATGATACTATTTTTTTTAGTAAATGAAACCTTTAATATAGGATAAATGATACTATTTTTCTTACTAAATGAAACTTTTAATATAGAACAAATGATACTATTTTTGAAACTAAATAGTAAAATAAAATAATAATTAAAAATTTGAAACGAAAAACAAAAAAGAAGAAGAAGAAAAAAACGAAAAAAAAGAATAAAGAAGAAGGTAAAAACGAAAAAGAAAAAAGAAGGAAAATGACACTTTTTATTTTGCAATTGAAACTTTTAATATATATACACGTCACTATTTTTTCTTCGTAAATGACACTTTTAATAATAGAAAATTGACACTATTCAGATATACAAATGAAACTACTTATAGTAATTGACACTATGACATTGTAAATGACATTTTCTATAATTGATACGTAAATATAAATGACACTACTTGTCAAGTGGCACTATTAATACATTAAATTGGCACTATGTGATTTTGAAATTGATACTATAACATTTTAAATGACATTTAATATGACACTTTAAGATTTAGAATGACGCTTTAATAATTTGAATGACACTACTAAATTTCAAATGACTCTATAACATTTGAAATGACACTACAATATTTGAAATGACACTATAACATTTCAAAAGAAACTATAAAATATCAAATAATATTATAACATTTCAAATGACACTTTAACATTTCAAAAGAAACTATAAAATATTAAATGACACTACTATATTTCAAATGACACTTTAACATTTCAAATTGTCATTTCAAGTGTTGAAGTGTCATTTCAATTCTTCAAGTGTCATTTGAAGTGTTGAAGTGTCATTCTAAATTTCAAAGTGTCATTTGAAATATCATGGTGTCATTAGAATTCTTCAAGTGTCATTTCAAGTGTTGAAGTTTCATTTGAAGTGTTGAAGTGTCATTGTAAATTTCAAAGTGTCATTTTAAGTGTCATAGTGTCATTTGAATTCTTCAAGTGTTATTTGAAGTGTTGATGTGTCATTTGAAGTGTTGAAGTGTCATTTCATTTGAAGTGTTGAAGTGTCATTTGAAGTGTTGATGTGTCATTTGAAATATCATAGTGTCATTTGAATTCTTCAAGTGTTAATTGAAGTGTTGAAGTGTTGATGTGTCATTTGAATTCTTCAAGTGTTATTTGAAGTGTTGATGTGTCATTTGAAATGTCATAGTGTCATTGCAATTCTTCAAGTGCCATTTGAATTCTTTGAGTGTCATTTATAGTGTTGAAGTGTCATTCGAAATTTCATAATGTCATTGTAAGTGTTGAAGTGTTATTTCATATGACACTTCAACACTTAAAATGACACTTTGAAATTTAGAATGACACTTCAACACTTCAAATGACACTTGAAGAATTGAAATGACACTAAAAGAATACAAATAACACTTCAACACTTAAAATGACACTATGACATTTCGAATGACACTTCAACACTTCAAATGACACTCGAAGAATTCAAATGACACAATGACATTTCAAATGACACATCAACACTTCAAATGACACTTCAACACTTCAAATGACACTTTAAGATTTCGAATGACACTACATGAAATCTTAAAAATGACACTATAACATTTCGAATGACACTATAACATTTTAAAATGACACTTTAATAGTTTCAACAAATGACACTTTTGAACATTTCAAATGACACTATAACATTTCGAATGACACTATAAGATTTGCAATGACACTTTTGAACATTTCGAATGACACTATAACATTTTAAAATGACACTATAACATTTCGAATGACACTATAACATTTCGAAATGACACTTTAAGATTTCGAATGGCACTACATGAAATCTTAAAATTGACACTATAACATTTCGAATGACACTATAACATTTTAAAATATTATAGTGTCATTCGAAGTGTCAGTTGAAATCTCATAGTGTCATTTGAAATCTTGTAGTGTCATTTTGATATGTTATAGTGTCCTTTGAAATCTTGTAGTGTCATTTCAATTGTTGAAGTTTTATTTGAAATGTCATTGTGTCATTTGAAATCTTGTAGTGTCCTTTGAAATGTCATAGTGTCATTTGAAATGTCATAGTGTTATTTGAAATCTCGTAGTGTCATTCAATTTTTGAAGTTTCATTTGAAATGTCATAGTGTCATTTGAAATCTTGTAGTGTCATTTGAATTGTTGAAGTGTCATTTGAAATGGAATAATGTCATTTGAAATGTCATAGTGTCATTTAAAATCATGTAGTATCATTTGAAATCTTCTAGTGTCATTTAAATTGTTGAAGTGTCATTTGAAATGGCATAGTGTCATTTGAAATCTTGTAGTGTCTTTGAAATCTTGTAGTGTCATTCGAAATGTCATAGTGTCATTTAAAATCTTGTAGTGTCATTTGAATGTCATAGTATTATTTTTAAATCTTGTAGTGTCATTTGAAATGTTATAGTGTCATTTTGAATTATTATAATGTCATTTGAAATGTCATAGTGTCATTTGAAATGTCATAGCGTCATTCGAAGTGTCTTTGAAATGTCATAGTAGCATTTGAAATCTTATAGTGTCATTTTAATTGTTGAAGTTTCATATGAAATCTCGTAGTGTCATTTGAAATCTTGTAGTGCCATTTGAACTGTCATAGTGTCATTTGATAGTGTCATAATGTTTAGGGTTTAGGGTTTAGGGTTTAGGGTTTAGTATAGTGTCATTTACATGTAAGTGTCATTTGAAATATTGTAGAACAAATGATACTATTTTTCTTACTAAATGAAACCTTTAATATAGAACAAATGATACTATTTTTCAAACTAAATGAAACCTTTAATATAGAACAAATGATACTATTTTTCAAACTAAAATAAAAAAATAATTAAAAATTTGAAACGAAAAGAAAAAAGAAGAACAAGAAAAAAGAAACTACATACTTAAAAGAAACTAAAAGTATTAAAAGAAATAAACTATAGAAAAAAGAAAAAAAAAACTGCAAGTATAAAAGAAAGAAACTATAAAAGAAAGAAAGAAACTACATACTTAAAAGAAAGAAACTACAAGTATTAAAAGAAAGAAACTACAAGTATTATTTTAATAAAGAAATTGCATACTTAAAAGAAAGAAACTACATACTTAAAAGAAAGAAACTACAAAAAAAAACTACATACTTAAAAGAAAGAAACTACAAGTATTATTTTAATAAAGAAATTACATATTTAAAATAAAGAAACTACATACTTAAAAGAAAGAAACTACAAGTATTATTTTAATAAAAAAAATTACATATTTAAAAGAAAAAAATTACAAAAAAAACTATATTTAAAAGAAAGAAACTACAAAAAAAGAAAGAAACTACAAAAAAAAAACAAAAACTACAAGTATTACTTTAATAAACTACAAAAAAAAAAAACTACAAGTATTATTTTAATAAAGAAATTACATACTTAAAAGAAAGAAACTACATACTTAAAAGAAAGAAACTACAAGTATTATTTTGAAACTACAAAAAAAAAAGAAACTATATACTTAAAAGAAAGAAACTACAAGTATTAAAAGAAATAACAAAATAAATGAAACTATATACTTAAAAGAAAGAAACTACAAGTATTAAAAGAAATAACAAAATAAATAAAATGAAGCCCAAAATTTCGCTCCTAGTGGTTTCGAACCCAGGTCTAGCTTGCATAAGCTATGGAGCCTAAACCAACTGAGCTAAGGGCTCTCTTGATATTCAATGCTTTAACAATTTTATATAATATATTAAAATTGGTTATAATTTTTTTTTTAATATTTAAGGTGGAGCCGGATCCGGGTCGGGTCGTGACCCAGACCCGCGCTCACACCATGCGCGCAGAAATAAAGCGCTCACGTAAGTCCATCTCATCAAAAAATTGACAAATTACGTGTATTTTTCGGCAATAACCCCTTTTATTAATAAGAAGAGTTTAGTTGATAGAATTGAAAATCAGTGTATGAAAACGTGATTGAGAAGCGAAATGAAACGAATAAATAGGGTCACGTGGCACACCTGGACAATTGCCCCATTCTCTCCATCGATACATTTCTCCTCTACGTAACGCCATCTCTCTCTCTCTCACACTTCAATTCATTTTCAATTTCAATTTCAATTCTCGACGCCTACCACCGGAGCAGAGCTCAATCACTCGTCCATGGCGGTAACATTTCCACCTCCGCCTCTACTTTATTTCTCCCGTTGTTTGCTCGTATCCTCTTTGTGTAATCGTTTGCGTCAAGTTCGATTTTGATGTTTTCGCGAGCTTCTATGTCACTTGACAACTGCAGAAAACAAAACAATTGTACTGTGTGATACAAGTTTAGCTTCAGTGAAATGATCAGAATGAGATAATTGCTGCATAAATTTCCTATGTATTTTGCTGTTTTTACCATGGCTCTCACTTCATTAGGATGCATTTAGATGCTTTTCACCTGCTGCCTCTGTTTACTGCTATTTACAAGTCATTCTAGGGCGCAACTTTATATGTGAAAATTAGTAGTTTAAGGAATTTTTTTCTAGTATTCTCTCTCTCTTGAGTTGGTAGTATAATGAAGCAGCATATTTGAGATGATTTTGTGATAATTTCCATCTATTGGCTGTGTATTGTTTCAGACTATGCTTGCAGTATGAAAAGGGAAAGAAAAATAAGGGGAATTCAATAAACATACCTTGGCTGAAAGGACTCTATGTGAAAACTGAGTGTTATTATCAAAGTCTTTTTTCTTGTTTGGATGTTACAATAATCTCAGCATTTACGTAAGTTTGAAGATTGATTTTGCATATTGTTCTATCAAATACTGTGTAGCTTAGCTTTTTCTCCTGACCTGATACACCTAGTAGTTTAGATCCTTCCTCACCCGACAATTGTTCTCATTCTCTGATTAGGTATCCTGGTAAATGCAGAAAGCTTAAGCATCTAATAGGCCATAATACTTTGCATTCATGACTTCACATCTGTACAACCCCATAGCATCACTAGCTCGGAACCAGATATCGAGTATCTGTTCTTTTCGTAGGGACTGATGAGCTCTTCTCAGTTGGTAGTAATTTCTCTGAAGAATAGTTACACACTTTTAAGCATAATACAAATTCTCCTTAGCCAGCTTAATGTGTTTGCTGTAGGGCTTGGTCTAGTACTAGTACTATGCTTGTTTATTAACGAGCTTTATGTCCAATTGCTGCAATCTCCTAGGTTGGAGTTGTGGATTTAGATAGTAGTGTCGTATTCATTTCTTAACATAGAGCAACCAACTGAGGGTAATTGGCGTCCGCTGCAGGAAAGAGACCTACCATTACCAAAGTTTGGAGAATGGGATGTCAACGACCCAGCTTCCGCTGAAGGGTTCACTGTGATATTTAACAAAGCTCGGAATGAGAAAAGGACTGGTGGAAAGTCCGACTCTCCGCCAAAGGTCAACGCTGCTTATAAGCATGGACCGACTCTGGGAAAGCCTCATTCTGTGAGTTGTGGCTTGACTTCTTAGCACTTTGATGCTTCATTTTCTTTGCTGCATTGCATCCCTTCTTGTTAGTTTGTGTTGTGTGTAAAGATATTAGCTTCATTCTAATTTTACGAGAGATTTGGATTTTGCAGAAGAAATGGTTTTGCTGCATGCAGTCTGCTTCAGCAGAGTCATGAGTTGCTCTTGGTGACAATGTTTGGGAATTTCATTGTTTTATGATCTCATATTTATTGGCAGTGTGAGCCTTCTGAGACGAAACATTATAAATTTATTTAATTTATCTCTTATTTTGTCATTTGATTGGAGTTTTCCTTCATGTATTAAATTTCTTCGTTTGGTTTGTTGTATTAATATACCATCATCATTAATGCAAATTTGTTCATTTGGTTTGCTTTTCTTCATCACATATAAGCTGCAAAATAGGATCAAACAGAGTCTTAAGAAGCCTATGCAAAAACTCAAGAATTACTATTTCTTGTTATTTAGAGAATAATGCATATATTCTACTTGTTGTCACTCTCTTTGAACAGACGTGAGACGAGGCCAACTCCCCACCACGGTGTCACTGTCAACGACTCGTTCTTGTCGGATATAAGGGCAGGGAGACGACCACTCTGGGCCGACGTCGTCTCTTTCAAACTTGTCCTGCAAACGACACGAGAGAGACATAAGACTTGGTAAGTCTCTTTCAAGCCTGCCAACATTATTGAAAGGCCAGAATGTGGGATACATAGGCTGGAACAAGTGGACCTTCATAAGCAAGGTGTCGATACGCCTTGTCGCTGCTTGTGCTTCAGATTAGCTGTGCACACGACATACGCACACGCCCACGTCGCTTCACAGTCCGACAAAATTCACACAGCTTCTTGACCGACGAACGGACCTGCATCCTGGGATGGGCCAGCGATGACGCCATGAGAACATGTATATGTTCATGATTCGTCAAGGAGTTAATTGTCGCAAAATTCATGATTTTTCATTAAAATCGGTTTTTTTTTCAATGACCTTTAGGATTGGCGTCAAAATTCATTAACTTTAGATTTAATTTAATTTTTCCCATGGTCATATTTTCAATAATACTATCATTTAGTACATTTTTAATAATGAGATGCATGATGTTTCGCCGAAAAATCTTTTTGACATTTAGTTTTGCTTTTATATATATATTGATATTGATAGCATTTCAAAAGTTGAGCCTTTTAGAAGTAGAGTTTATTCTTAAATTATTTTAGTTCCCAATAAATAAAAACAGGGCTCAACTAATCATAGATTCTCTCTAGACTTGAAAAAGCTAGCCTGGTATTGTTTAAGCTCGAGTCCAAGGTGTCGCAAACCAGTGGCGTTAGGGTGGGCTGAAGCCCACCGGCCACCCCAAATTTTCAAAAAACAAAATAAAATGGAATCTATATATATATATAATATATATATATATATATATAACTAATTGTTCAAACCTTTCCCCCAAACTTTACCAATATCACCATTACGATTAATTTAATTATTAGTAGTATTTAATTTCCATTAATATATATATATACATAATTAATTTGTTTTAAAAAATTCTATATTTAATCAATAAATTAACTTAATTTAGTATCAATTAATAGATTTTCAATTTTTATTTTAATAATTTGTGTAGATATTTGCATATTTCTTTATTTAAAGGTAATTAATTAAAATATAAACTAGCACACATCAAACAAGTGTAGATATTCACATACGTGTGATCATATATTAAATGGTAAATATCACTTTAAACCTCAAACTATTTTCACACTATCAATTATATTCTGAACTAGCGAAAATATTTTCTTAAACCTTGTATAATATATATTAAAAAGAGAATAATTCTATATACATGGTGGACGTCGTATACCACCAAATAATTCCTGCAGAATTATCAAAATAAATTAGTATAGTGATAAGCAGGGTCGATCCCACAGAGAACAGTTAAAATCATTCAAATCCCTAAAATCTATAATTTTGGTGTAGCCACCACGCCTTAAATTTGAGAAGAATATTAATTAAACTATGAAAACAAAATTAATCAAATAAAAGACTCTAGAAAAATATCAATAAAAAGGTAACTCGGCTCGAATAAATCCACACTAATTCAAAGCTCTGATCATCGACGCAAAGATTAATTAATCCTTATCAACCAACTAGTTATAGGATACCGTGAAACGCAACGGACGTACCCCAATTCCTACTTACTGTGTCGATAAACAGCTGGAGACGCCAGACCTGCTTATTTCCCTAAATTTAATATTCTAATAGCATTAAGATGAAAGAACCCAGTTTATATCAATTATCCTAGATACGCTAGTAATAATCAATATACCAATTAATTCCTACTACGAACACGGTAGTTTTATCACTAATCAGCCCTATTCCAACAATTACGGATTGGAGGTGCTAATTGACTGTAATTCAATTAAACCTAAGTTGGCCAGACTTAAATAAAATCGGAATTGTCTTTAAACCCTAGGAATTAATCGAAATCAATAGGAACCAATTATAAAACCAATTAGGTCTCACGAATTAATAATTAAATTAATGCTTCATTATTCTCGCCGAATTAAAGAAATTAGTTACTCATAATTAAACTAAGAACAAACAAATAAATTAAAGCAAGTATTAAATCAAATAACAAATAATCGAAAGAAATAAATAAACACGCAAACCAATTGTCGGAATTAATGGAATTCGACTTCTTCAAATAATACTCCAAAATATTCTTCAATGTCACCTTCTACTTTGCACAAAAAATCGAAACTTGTAATCCAACTAAAACTAAAAACAAAGCAATTAAAAGTCAACTCTTAAGAATAATTCCCCTCAAAACTTGCGGCTGTCTTCGAAAACAAGCAAAACTAATACCTAGTGCTAAAGTCAATAATAATAAAAATAAAATAATCCTCCTATCTGGAGTATCATATATATGTGTGTGCGGGCCGTGCGGCTAAGTGGGGTAAACAAAGTTAAGGTTTTTTTTTAATCCCTAAATTTGCCGATCCTAGCCCATTAAATGGGTAAATTTGGCCCTTTACAAAACTTAAGCCCAAAATAAATAATAAAACAAGAGTTTAAGGCTTCATTAAATCTAGAATAATTAATTCTAAGTCCAATCTTTAATTCCTCTTCAAAAATATGCCATCTTCAACAAATACTCGACTTCTACCAACTTCTTCTATCTACGAGCATCCATCTCCAATCCATCTAATTTATGCGTCAAAGTGTCACAAACCATGTAAAATCATATAAAATCATGGCGAAACACACACCAAACTAAGTAGTTAAAATACACACATCAATACATCATGTCATCCGATGGAACACGATAAATTTCCGGAGCAAAAAAAATGGATGAATGGTATAATTGATATAAAATTGATAGTTGAAGGTTTAAAAAAATATTCTCAATTCTCAATAGTTCATGATATAATTGATAGTGCACATATAATTTGAGGTTTAAAGTGATATTTACCCTATGTTAAAACGTGGTAGTCATATGATTTCTAATATAATATGTGTAATTAAATTAATTTGTTCTATATAGAATGTTACAATAATTATGGATTTGAAAATGTAATATTAAATCACTCGATTCATAATGTTAGAATTCGGATATTATGTAATAGCATAATGATAGGAAAATTATTTTTTCACCTAAATTGCAACTGTAAATTTCTAATTTTTTTCGGCAACATCACTTATTATTTTGGTTGGAAAGTTTAACTGTTTGTTGGCTGAATTCGATCAAATTTATCTGTCCATTTACTAATATAATGTGTGTTTATTATATCAACTTTAATTTTGTCATGTCAATTTTGATTTAGGTGAAATTAAAATTCATGGCAAATTTCGAAATAGACTAAAGTTTATGTATTAGGATTACAACTTTACAGAGTTGCGAAAATACTGAATTTCACTAATAGTTTGTAGATTTACGACCAATTAACGTATAAGAAAATATGGTGTGAAATACTGATTTATAAAAAGTAATTAAGAGTTCCAAAAACTCTTACTACACTAATAGAAAATTTGAAAGAAGAAATGTCTAGATATTTTGGTGAAATTTTTAAATATATAATAGTGTTCATTAGATAAAAAAAGATTTTGTCAAGATCGCGATCATTCATTTCATATGTCACCAACTATAAAATAATTTCAACTTCATTTTAATGCTACTATTTATGTTAGAGTTATTTTATATAATATAAAAAAATTATAGAGTTTTATTTTTTAAATATAATATTATAAAAAATATAGTTTTTTTTTTTACTATTTTAGTTAAGTAGATAATAATAAAACTAGTTAAAATATTAAATAGAGAACATAATATAATCTTTTTAGTCAGCTGCGTTAATAAGATATTTTTTCAATAACTAATCTATTTAATATATAAAAATTATTTATTTCTATTACTTATATATAATTTTTTTATAATTGTATTGATTGATCAAATAAATTTGGCTCGGACAACCCATAAATTTGCATAGAACACCAATATATAATAAAATATATCGATTTAGGCCAATAAGTTATTTTATTATGTTAATTGTTTTAAAAACATGTTATTTTAAATATATTATAGTATTAATTATGTTTATTATATTAACAGTCCAGATCTATGTATGGACTTTTTGGAATATTGGCCCAATCTATATTCCTACTGCAATACCGACTACAGCCAACACATGCAATCTAGTGACTGTGAGAGTTTCTGGATGCATGAATGGAAGTTCATGGCCAATTCTTTGGATACACTCCAGAGATTTACTTTAGATGTGTTCTCAATCTAGTGAAAGCTTTTGGGTTCACCAGTGGAACATTAATCTAATGAGAGCTTTTGGGTCCTCGAGGGGAACGTCCATGGCAATACTTTCGATATACTCCATGTGAGTATTTCTAAAGTATTGTCAATGTTTTCAGAAGTCAGGGTAAGAATTTTTATTATTTATTTTCTTTATTTTTATTTTATTGATATAAAATATAATGTATTCATCAAATAAAGATTTTGATTTAAATTGCAGGATTAGGATTAAGATATGTGCGAATAAAATCCGTTCGTCAAATACCAAGGGATATAAAAAGGGATGATAAATGAGTTGAGCCGGATTGTAAATAGAGATGAAGAATTTTCTGGAGACATTAATTCTATTAGCCATAATGTATTTTATTAATTTATGAAGAAACAGGTACTACTATATTTGCCTTCCTAATTGCTACTTTGCTATTGTAATAGCATGCTGTTTGCCTATTGAATAGTCTACCTTAATAGAAAATCAAGAGAGACTTGAAATACTTTAAGGGATACTATCATAAGAGCGCGGTCTAGAGAAAGTGTCAGTATGAATGAATGTATATGGTGCTTTGGATTAACCAACATGAACCATGTTCTAAAATTGAAAAGAAAATTGAATGAATTCCCACATGTTAGAAAGGGTTGATTACTAAACAAGAAAGGGTCTTGACCAGGGACGGAGCCACAAATTAAGTTCGGACCGCCCCCGAGAAATTTTTTTTGGGCATTCTGTATATTTAAGGTATTTTTTTTATTAAAATACGAGCATAATACTAATAATAACGAACAATATTTTCATAGATTATATAGTTTCAATATATCACAAAACTTTTTTTGGACATTCCGTATATTTAAGACATTTTTTATTAAAATGAAAGCATAATAATAATAATAACAAACAACATGTTCATAGATTATATATTTTCTATATATTACAAATTAGTTTCAATACATTATAATTTTTTTAGCATTTCATACATATTAGGCATTTTTTATTAAAAGACAAGTATAATAGTAATAATAACAAACAATATTTCATAGATTATATAGTTTTAAATAACATAATTATCCTTAAATTAAGTATATATGAGATACTATAATAAACAAATACTCTTTTATAAAACAAAATTATTTTATAATAGGTATAAACATATATCTATATATATTTTAAAATTAAAAAAAATATATAAAAAATTGGGAGGGGGCTCTAGCCCCCCTGGCTCCGTCCCTGGTCTTGACCGACGAACGAACCTTCTCCTGGGAAGGGTCCAGCGACGATGCCATCAGAACACGTCATATGTTCATGATTTGTCAATGAGTTAATTGTCGCAAAATTTATGAGGTTGAATATTAAAGATAGAAGCAAAAACGCCAAACCACAAGTCATGGAAATATAGGCATTCGTTTATCCTATCCAACAACAATTGCAGAATTAGGTATTTTCTACACATTCAATGAGAGTTTAGTGAGAGGGGATGTAGTAAAATGAATCAAGACCATACACCAAATCATGGTGATTTAGTGAACAAAAATTCAGTGATGAGAAACTGGATGTTTTCTTATTCTGGTAAACAAGTAGGTGACCATCAAAATCAAAATATAGATAGAAAACTGTTTGTTGCAAAAAAACAACCAGAAACAGAGACAAGGATTGTTATTATAATTTAACTTAATTGGAACATCTTCCATTTCTTCATTGATACAACTTCTCCAGATCATCTTTAAACTTGGCCTTCAATTGCTCCCTCTTCAATTTGAGTGCTGCGGTAACCAGACCTGATTCTGGAGTCCATGGCTCCGGCAACAACTTGATCTTTGCCGGGGTCTCGAACTTGTCAAGTTTCGCTGCTTTTGCCGCCTGTAATATCCCCAGGAGCATAAACAAAACTACTCAAAACTCGAAAGAAATGGGTTCAAGGGAACACACAGACCTTGGCTAGCGATTGTTGAACCTCTTTCTTAGCTTCTGGCATTTCACACAGCTCGGCGAAATCTGAGTACTTGAATCCAGATTCATTAGCCCATCCCTCAAGAACCTGGCGTGCGGGTACCACTAGGGCGACGCAGAAGTTGTGGAACGGATCCGCATGCATCATGATATTCTCGACGAAATTGCTCGATGAAAGTGCAGCCTCAACCTGCAAGAGTATCACTTTTTCATGTAACATCAATTGCAAAGAGGCAAACAAGGGTTTCCACATCTATGTAGTCATAAATCACATTCAGAACCTTCCCGAGTGAGATGTATTCTCCGTGTTGAAGCTTCACAATGTCTTTCTTTCTGTCGATGATCTCAAGGCACCCATCGGGGTGAAACCTCCCGATATCACCAGTATAGAACCAGCGCATGCCTTTCTCATCAACCTGTATCAGCAAAAAGTAAAAAAACCATGAGTTAGAAGAAAAAAAGGTAGCAGCTTCATGCAGTTACCTAGATCAAGTTTTCACCTTGTACACTTCTGCAGTTTTGGCTTCATTGTTGAAATAACCAGCACTCACGCTTGCTCCACCAACAACAACCTCTCCTCGAGGCATAGGCTTATCCGATGTCTTGTAACCACCTTCTTCCCAAGACACAAGCTGAAAGGAATGAAAACAAGATTTAAGCCATACAACAAGGTTGGTATATGACACATGGTGTAGACCAAATGCACAATGCTGACTCAAGAAAGAGGTTGTTGCTTTATTTTGTTTGTTTTTAGAAGTTGTTGCTTTATTTTGAATGAGAAATTTTAACTTTGCAGAGGAAATATACCTTGATGTAGCAACAAGGAAGAGGAGGGCCAACACGGGCAACAGAAATGTCGTCCGCCTCAGAAAATGCAGCGCCAGCACATGTTTCTGTCAGACCATACCCTTGACCAATGGGAGCTCTACAAACAGAAGCAGGAGAAACATATAAGCTAATCAAACGGCAACCAGTTAAATGCATATGGTAAAGCAAATTCATATTCTCCTTCTACACTCTTAAACTTGCATTTAAATTACCCTATGCAAATGTTGATAAATCTTTGTGTATCCCCAGACAAAGGAGCTCCGCCACAAAGCATAAAGCGGATTTGTCCTCCAAGGATAGACCTTATCTTGTTAAAAAGAATTATATCCCACAACATAGCCTCAAGTCCCCATGCCCCAAACCAGCTTCCTTCAATAGCCGCCAGTCGGCGTCTGCAAGCAATGTCAAAAAGTTTCTTTGCAACACCTCCTTTTTCATCAACCTAAGACATAAAAACAGTTCAAAGAACAGAGTATCAGGAACTCTTTTCTTTTGTTACTCCACAGGCTAATGGTTTCGGAGGTATGAAAAACTGTAATGCTAAAGACCTTCTTCAGAACTCCATCCCTAACACGATCAAGTATAGCTGGAACTGCTGCCATCAACGTAGGCTTTAATGCAGAAGCATCTCCCATGGTTCCTTTTTTAATTTTGTTGGATGTGTCTGTCAACGTCAGTGCTGAACCATAGCCAATTGCAACACCCGCAGTTATCATGACAGTCTGTGAAAAATATCATCTTAGAACTTGCTTGAATTTCGTCCTTCACAATTATAATGACATTAATAAACATTTTACCTCAGCAGCTAATTCAAAAACATGAGCAAGGGGCAAGTATGCCAAATAGAAATCCTTGCTTCCAATTGCTGGGACCACTGTCATAACTGCTGCAGCAGTAGCTACGATATTGCCATGAGTCATCATAACACCCTACAATAGTCAATTACAAACTATGTTGGATGTAGGATAATAGTAATGTTACAATCAAGATTACTTAATGACACATAATAAATTAAATTCCGAAGTGGTAATAATGTACAAACGAGAGTTCATTGGTTGAACCAAAACAATGTCCTGCATTATATAGCTCTGCAAAGGCTTCTAAGTCCCCTACATTGTTGCTAAGTTTCCAACTTAACAATCCTGTGTACTCAACAACAAATGCAATCTGGACATCATTCGGTCAACAGGGTACTCGATAGTTCAGTGTGGGCAAGTCCGGTCAGGTAATTACTTTGCAAGCTAAAAATAACAATTAACAAGATTTTATAATGAATTTTTTAGTTGGAAAAGAATATATTACACCTGTATCTAAAAATAAGAATTAACAAGATTTGATGTGTGGTACTTGACCTCACCTAAGATTAGAATAACTACATTCAGGCACCAAACCAAATGTAATTCTCAACACATGCTCAACAACTGAGAGGCATATAAATCAAACCTTTGGGAGGCCTGTACTGCCACTTGTGTACATAATGACAGCAATATCTTTCTTGATCGGCAAATTAGGATTGACAGGGCTGTCTCTTCCAAGTTTTTCCACCTCAGAAAAGGAGGAAACCTTATAGTTATTCATCTCACTGATGATACTGGTATCACTGGAAGACTCTTCATCATCAAAATAAATTATGTTTTTAATGCTTGTCAGGCTTGAACGTATTGGAACCAACTTCTTCAATTGCTTGGAGTCACAAATTAGGGTTGACACTTGAGTCTGTGAAATACCAGTAAACGTGAGTAAGTTCTTATTAGTATTAAGAGTTTTTTCAGGAGCAATTGATCCAGTACTGTTAAATTCAAAAAACAAAGCAAACAAGAAGAAGAATCTGCAAGTGAATAAAGGAAAGAAGACAGAGAGAGCATGTTAATCCTAAAAAAACAAAAAACAAATAAATAAATCTGGAGCAGAACAGTTTTTTTATGAGGAACAAATGACAGCTACCTCATTTAATGAGTGAATCAGGGCTTCCTCTCCTAAAGAAGCATAAATGGTGACGACAGTGACGTTCTGCCGGAAGCATCCCTGTGACCAAGAGAAAGTAGAATAATATAATTCATAAGGAAAAAATAAATAAGAATAACAAAAAGAAGTTCAAAGATTCACAAAAGAGCTTCTTACATGAAATGCAATGAGCCACTCTGCTCGGGTGTCAGAAAAAATAGCAGCACGGGTGTCAACATCGTGCCCTAATTTAATAATGCCAGAAGCAAAGTTGCACACACGATCGAATATCTGCTGATATGTTTCCCACTGGTACTCACCCAAGTGAAGCTTCTCGAATTTTCTGCCATCACTAGCTGTAACAGTGTCTTTACCAATTATCTTTCTTGTCCCGAGAAGCTTCTGCCGTGAATACTTCTTGCACGACTGCTCAAACAATGCTGCCACAGTTGTGGCCCCTTCCCAAGGAACCTCAACTAATTTGAGTGATCTAACATTGCGCATTGCGAAACCAGCCTCACCACCAACTTCAACTGGAACTGCTCTCTGCTTCAACTTTCTCCTACCCCCAAGTACCACAGAAAGGAGGATAGGTATAACTATGGCAACTATGGCAGCACAAGCAATTCCATACGTTCCATTATCTTTGATAATGGACAAAACATTCCCATTTCCAAGATTCCCCATTGCGATTGTTTTATGTTACTCCCGCCGTACTCAATTCACGTAATAAACATGCAATCAGCTTCGGGGTACCAGTTCCTGTGTATAGAAAACGAGAATATGATACACGGATCAAAGTAAAGGAACCGGAAACATAGCTCAAACACAGAGCAAAGAAGTTACCTAAAGTTCTAGCATAGCAGAAGCAAGTTTACACATAACAATCAACAATGACAAGTAACAGAGAGAGAGAGGCCATAAAACACAAAACAAACTCAACCAATAAGCATGAGTCAAATCACAAAAACATCTCATGAGATGCTCCAAATTTCCTTAACACAACTATATAGTAAAGGTGATAATGCTTACATAGCGAGCCAGCTAAATCTAGATAAGCATTTCTACACATACGAAAGGGAAAATGCTAAAGCAATATTGCAGACGAAAAACAAAATTAACCACAGTTAATTAGCAAAGAGAGCACCGCACATAATCAAACCCGATCAATTCATCACAACCGCTCTAAACAGAAATAGAAATAGCGCATGAATCAATATCAACAAAAATCAAAACAAACAATAAAATAAAATATAAGAAAAACATGAATTCGGTGGGGCAAGCAAACAGGATCGTATTCGTACGAAAAATATACAGAAAAACGCTGATCATAGAAGATAAACAAGTTGTTAATCTGACCTTATCGAGGATTGGAAGGTTCTGAGAAGAATGGAGGTATAGTGGATCGAGCAAATTTAGGAAAGTCGAGATGTTGAGATATGCTATCGTTCTTGTCTAGAAGCAATCATCATGATAATCCTAAAATAGTAACTGCATAAATACACTTTAATTTATGCTTTGGATAATTACATTTTCGCCCCAAAATTATTTTGTTTCAGTCCCCGACATGGTTTACCAGATTTGCCGAGAAGCTCCTTCACTTTTAAGACACGTGTATTTAGAATTTTTGGAATGATAAATTATAAAATAGGGATATTTACCGTAAAATACACGAACGTTGAGCAAATTTTGATTTTTTCTCATAATCTTTAAAATTTGAAAAAAAATATATCACCTTTCAATTTTTCCTGATTTTTCCCACGGGCATGAAATATCCCCAAATAGAAATTGATTTTAGAGTTTTTGACTTAGATTTTTTGATACCTAACCGTGACGGACAATAAATGTGGCATAATAAAGTCGATGCATCGGCTTAGGTATCAACAAATCTAAGTCAAAAGTCTTAAAATCAACTTTATTTAGGGTATTTTGTACCGATGGAAAAAAATCATAAAAAATCGTAAGGTGACGTATTCTTTTTCAAATTTTAAAGATTATAAGAAAAATCAGAATTTGCTAAAAGTTCATATATTTTACGGCAAATATCACTTATAAATAAGGGGATTAATTAGGGGCAAAATAATATATACCCATTTTGAAAGACAAAACATAAAAAATACCCACCTTTTATAAAACATAAAAATATACCCATTTAGGATATTTTTGCCCTTATATCGAGCATTAGTGTATTTTGCACTGATGCCTGACTTGTAAACGATAAATGTCGAGCATTAGTTAATTTTCTAAGAGTGATCGACTACAAATGCTTGATTGCTCGACTCGCAATGGTTGAGCATGTCGAGCATTAGAGTATTTATCACTATTGCTCGACTCGCAGAAGTCGAGCATTAATAAATTTATCACACATACATAATGCTCGACTAATGCATGTTGAGCATTAGTGTATTTACCACTGATGCTCGACATGCTCGGCGAGCATTAGTCGAGCATGTCGAGCAAAGTTCACGATTTCAACATTTTTTATGAATTAAGTAAGGGTAATTTTGTATTTTCAAGCTCAAAATGAATAGTTTTTATAATTTTTTTTATAGTGGGTATTTTTTATTTTTTTGTTTTTGACAATGGGTAAAATGAACCATTAACCCTTAGAGTTAAAATGATACGCATTACACGAGTCTAACTATAATGATTAAAAATTTATTTGTAAATTATATTTAAGTTTTATTTTATTTTTCTTTATCTTCTTATTTTTTTTATTTGTTTCTTTATAAAATTATAAAATTCGACTATTATAAAATATTTGACATTCATATGAAATTAAAGATCATGAAGAAAGCTTTGATTTGATGTATTTTATATAAATATTAGATTCAAGATATAAAATTTATATTTTTTTGAAAGATTATAACTGAAATTCTCTTATCCCTCATCGTTTTTTACTATATATATATATATATATATATATATATATAATTTTTTTTCTTAATTTTTTGATTTTCCATAATTTCAATTTTTATTATTGTGATTTCTTCTTTATTTTTTTCTATATTCAGTTAAAATTATATTTTTATTATATTTATAAATGTATAATTGAACTTGTATCAATATTATATATATATTATTGTACAGTGCATATGCTAGTTTTTAGATAAAAAGTATTTTTGTTTTACTTCCTCTGTCTCATTATAAGTGGCTCATAACTTTTCGGCACAAGAATTAAGGAGAAAGTGTAAATTTGTTAAAAGTGGTAGGGCCCCTACTTTTTCAAGGGTTAAATTTTTCCTATTTTGAAAATAGGTCACTTATAATGGGACGACCCAAAATAGAATACATGCCATTTTTAGTGGGACGGAGGGAGTAATATTTAGAACTCTAAATCTCATTATTGATTTTCTCTTGAAAAGAGTTGCATCGTCCAAATATCCCTGTTCCCTACATAAATTTTGCAAAAGAAATTAAATTTTGATATATTTTTTAGAATAAATTAAATTTTGATAACTGATTGACCGTATCAAATAGATGGAGTGACCAATTCCATTAAGTTTCCTCTTCTCAAGTCTTAAAACTCTTTAAATATACCAACCTAAGGAATTAGGTTCCTTGCTTCGGGAAATAAAATTATAGTATCTTAAACATTCCAGTCAAAAACTTCTGAGAACACGCAATTATTACATAGTTAAAGAAAAACAGCAATAGATTAGGGTTTTGGGTAACATACACGTGTACATACACACATAGTTAAATTCAAATACGCCGTCCATCCCGCAAAGCTTGAACAATTTCTTTTCGACACGAATTTTAAAAAATTAGTATTTTACGTATTAAGTGTGATGGGTAGAAAAGTGAAAAAGTGAATAAAGAAAAAAACTTTTATCATATAAGAAAAATGCTCAAGTTTCACGGGACAACCCAAAAAAAAATATTGTTCAAGTTTCGCGAGACGAAGAGAGTATGTATATACATGACAACGTGGTTATCTTCCCATCAATAAATTGGAGGCTCTAGTCACCTAGACAGTTGATGTGCGAGTATATTTTTTCTTTTTTTATTAATAACAATTAAAAAAAATCAAATATAATGAATATAGTTAAAGAAAGGGTAAATATCATAAAAACCCCTAAACTATACTCACTTTATCAAAAATACCCTGAAACTTTCGAAATGTTCTCTAAACCCTCAAACTATCAGGTTTTTATCAAATATATCCAGCATCTATTTTTCGGTTACCAGAAACGTGATATGCCTCGCCGGATGCCACAATGTAATTTATATTCTATTTTTTTAAAATGACATTGAAAAAACGACTTCGTTTCATACTATATTCTATCGTATTTATTCCCTAATTCTAGGTTATTAGCGTGAATTTCAAACACGATGGGAGTGTATTTTAAATTTCAGAGTGAATTATTTTAAAATGATATGGTACGAAACGGCATCGTTTTTTCCATTGCATTTTAAAAAAATACAATATAAATTACTTTGTGGCATCCGGCGAGCCACATCACGTTTTTGGTGATCGAAAAATAAATGCGAGATATATTTGATAAAAACCTGATAGTTTGAGGGTTTAGAGAACATTTTAAAAGTTTCAAGGTATTTTTGATAAAGCGGATATACTTCAGGGTTTTTCATGATATTTATCCTTAAAGAAATATAGCAATAATTGAAGACTTCCTTGAAATCAGAAGGCACACATTCCAAGCACAATAGATTAGAGGTATTGAAGAGTTGCAAGAATCATTTATTGGATTACCAATAAAATTCAGGCTTTCATGCTATTGCCTCTCTCTCTCTCTCTAAAGAGTAAAAGAAAGATTATCAGTAATGCTCATTGTTGGAGCATATCTCAGTGCATTACCAGCATGTGTGCATAGAGCTTTCCATGTCCAAGATAATGAGCTTATTATGCTAGCCAAGAATTGCTACCAACAAATCTGGCCCTTGGAGAGTGCAGCCATCAGTTTCTCAGCAATTTGTGATAAAGAATACTTACTACACACCACACACCTAAATTGATCCGCGTTTAGCAGTTTCCTCAGCGCGTGTGAGTGCATTCGTGAACACATCTACACTCCAGTCCTTTAAATCTTCCTGCAAAATCGCAATCACGCCATCAACCAATTGAAATACCTCTATCACCAATATAGTATAATGTGAGTTAGTTGAGTCTAGGAGCATAGAAAGAAATGATGCAAAAAGTTCAGGTACACAAGCATACAAGAAGAGTAGCTAAGGATATCTTATTTTCTTGGAGCAATCAGTATGCATTCAAAAACAGTAGTTGATCAAAACATATCCATATTTGACCAAAACCATGATTTATGTTGTCAGAAGGTTCTTGTTTGAGTTTATCAGATTTATTTTTTTGGATTCAGCAATAATGAGACTACATTCTGAACACAAATGAGAGTTAATGATCCAACACTGAAAGCATCCAAGTCTCAAAAATGCTTGATAGACCCATGTCCCAAGACAGATCATGTATATCAATTATAGCAATCCTCTCCTCTTTCATCGACACAAACAGTGACAAAAAAGATTCAAAAGCTTGTGGGGATAGATTATCTAAGTGGTTTCTTAGCTACAAAAGGTCTTAATATCAATGGTGATGCTCAGGTCCCACTGTTCAACAAGGCAACAGAGTGCCAAGTTAGGTGCAAAACTACGAGAACTCTTGCAGGACCTTTTTTTCCAGGAAATTACTTGCGTGAAGTGTAAAAACTGTGAATTTTGCAGTTGATTAAAAACATAGATGACAAAAAGATAACAAGAACGAGCTTGGTTTACCGTGCGCAGAGGTTCTCCAGTCCGTATTTTTGCATTTGGACGAGCTATTGTAGATTCAAATGGAGTCCTTGGCCGAATTTCTCGCATTTTCTCCCACTCCTCTCGAGTGAGCATCCTAACAGTTCCCTGGCCCTCAGGGGCCTCTTTAATCTTTTTCTCAAGTCGTTCCTGGGCATTTGCCTCATCCAGCTGCAAACAAACAAATTCACATATCAACAGAAAGGTAAAAGACAATAAAACTCCCATCTAAAGCAGTAAATGTCAGGTTAAAAAAAACAGTTATGGCCATAGAGACTTCAAAATTTCGTTCTTCTGGAAGCACATGAGATGGCACTGACAACTGAAATTAAGCTTTAACACAATTACTCTTTTAGCAAATCAAGACCTGAAACTTTTGAAAATGATGATTGATGAGTAAGAAACAGTCCGACTGCGCATTTTCAAAAGTACCGAGATAAACTACCTTTTATCACAAATCACAAGGCATTCATTTTTAGTCAAATTGACTGATCAATGATTATTATCTATCAATTCATAGACAAAAACTTAAACAATACCAGCATCAGGATCTTCGCAAATAGGGCAGTTCCTACAGCAGTGAGTATCAATGGCATGGTTGCTGTATCAAGCCAGGATTTTGATTCAGGAACATCCACATACAAGTCACCTTTATGGGGATTTCTTCTCTTTCTCTTCTTCTCTAATTCGGCAACTTTCCTCTTCAAGGTATCACTTGGACCTTCACGAGCCAGTTTATGAAACTTCCTGGACATCTGATTTAATGTTTGACGAACTCCGTGCATTCTTCCACGCAAAAGCTTACTTATCACTTAATCTCAATTGATAGAGCACTTGAACTATCTAACAAGTAGATCATGGAACCTCCTCTACCGTATAGTTGGAGAATTGAAGCAATGAAAAAAGTCTCGCTGAAAAGTGTGGCAATTGCAGATACGATCTTTCCTATTCTGCTGAAAGCATCACAGCAAAAATAAGCGGCAGAGGTAAAATGGGAATGATAATTGCAGAGTCATGATGTTGAGAGAAAGACATCTACAGCGTATCAACAAAAAGAGACGGATAGGGTTTTTAATATGTGAAACAATCAAACAATAATTCGACCTCGTTGACACCTGCAGTCCTATGTGTGAAGGTAGACTCCCATTTCAATTAACGCGTGCAAATGCTGAAAAGCTATCCTCTTCCGAGCTTACTTAACTTTGACATTAGCATCTCACAGCTCATCTTGATGGAGGAGTAACAGGTTATACAGTTATAGATCCAACAATCAACTATCATTATAGCACAATTTCTTCTACTCAAACAATTCATAATTGGTAAAGATACAATTCAGGATCCATGAAGATCAAAAGGATTCCTCTACCAACAGAAGAGATAGAAGGAAAAAGCTGATGATCTAGCAGATTGAAGCCTCAAAGAGTCAACCACAATAATAATTAACTACTTCAGTTTTTACAGATTTGCAATCAGAGAAACAGAGAAATAAACAACTACTCCTATACCCACTTACTAAATTATCCATCAAGAATTAAACACAATATTCACAATTAACTCGCAAACAGATTCAACTGAATTCTCCATAGTTAATAACTAGAATCATAGACGGCCATAAATTTGCTAATTCAAAAAACAGACCAATTTCTTCCTTATCATACTATGGCAGAGAGAGATGGTCCGAACTCGCAATTCACTCTAAAACTCCTCGGAATTGAGATTTTAAATCACATTGAGAGCAATTACGCGCTGCTCTTTACCTTCGGGCATAGCTTAATTTCTGCTTTCCAGAAATGCGATTAGTGAAATGGCTGTTTCCGCTGCCGCGAAATTGGTACAAGAAATCGGAAACTGTGAACTTAATTCAGAAATTTGTTTCTCCTATCCAACAAGAATTGCGTAATCACACATTCCCAACACTTTCAAAATTTTCAGCCGCAGAGAGAGAATCACGGCTATGGCAAAGGAGATGGCAGATAGAGAACTGTTTGTTTCATTTCGATTAAAAAAAAGAAAAAAAATTATTGTTTCGGGCCATAAAAATGCAGCTAAGCCCGCCCAAATTTGGACTTCTTCGATCTATCCTTAAATTTTTCCGGGCCAGTCTGACGGCCCCACTTTATTGGGCCTACAAATATTCTGATTGGTGAACGAAAATAATCATATCCGCTCCATTTAATTACTACTATCAAAACTAAATAAATTTATTACATTTTTATTTTACTGTATTATTGAATTATTATTCATAATATAACATTTCGTTCTATGTTATAATTTTTATTCTTCATTTTTACACAAAATAAATAAATAATTACAATGTGGTCAGTACAGTATTATAATTAAACAAATTATTTTAAAAAATAAATTAACTTTTTATGTTTAATTAATTTATGATTAACTACAATTTGACTACATAAATTTATTTATTAAATATTTGACCCAGACGACAATTCTAACGCTCAAAAGATATTTGGTGCAGTTGGTGAAGACGGACATAGAGCTCAGAAAACTAACCGAAAAGAGCTGCAGGGGTGGTGGCGAGGCAGAGCAGCCGGATTTTTGAGGTGCGTCGTGGTGGACGGCGGTCGGCAACGAGCTGATGCGCTGGACAAAGTAGGGTTTTAGATGGGGGTGGAAGGCGTTCACGTATAATACAACAACCAAGAATTCTACTAGTATATTGATCATTTTATTTTAATTAGTGTGATGCACAATATTATTTTATTTTTTAATTTCTATATACAAAAAAATACTCTCTTCGTCCCACTCCAATATGCTTACTTCTTTTAGGTGCAGAGATTAAAAAAACTTACTTTTTAGTAAGAAAGTGGTAATAAAGTGGTGTGGTCCACACTAATTAAGTAACAATTTTTATACCCAAAAAGAAAAATGAGCATATTAGAGTGGGACACACCAAAAAGAAAAATGAGTCTATTGGAATGGGACATAGGGAGTAATTACTAATATATAGAGCAATATTATTTATTTTAATTAGTATTGTCTTTGTATGTATATTTTTTTTGAGCTTTTTATAAAAATAATTACTAATATATAGAGTAGTAATACGAAGAGGCAAACTATAATAAACAGGACTAGTCATTATATTATATTAAAATCTAAGATAAATATCAACTGTCACCTTAACATTTATATATTTGTAGGGCTCGTTTGTTGCAACTTGCATGGCATGAGATAATGTATAACATTTTTTATTAATTTTTGGTGAAACAAAAGAGTGGATACCAATATCATGTTTGGTAAGATATATATAAAAAAAGTATTACGGTATCACGCCTCTCAAATGTGATACAAAATAAAAAGGATATAAATAGTAAAAAACATGCCATTAATTTATAAAGGACTTTGATTTTTGAAGCAAACAATATATTTTAGGGTGTTATACGCAGGGGCGGATCCAGGATTCCATGTTAGGGGGGGCTGAATCTATTGGACTATGGTGTTTGAAAATATTTACACGGGGTTTCGGGGGCGGGAGCCCCCGAAGCAAATTTTTTTGAGCATTCCGTACACTTCATTTTCATGCATTTTTTCAACAATCACTTAATATAATAAGATAATTGTTCGCAATTCAATTAATTCAACATCAAATAGATTGAAAGCATATAAAGACGTACTTTTATTCATTTTTCTTAAAAAAAATTATTTCATCTTCTAAACAAATAAACTAATTTTCATTGTTAGTAATTAGTAATTTTACTTTTACCT
The DNA here is from genome assembly GCF_028751815.1 of Salvia miltiorrhiza. NCBI lineage: Eukaryota > Viridiplantae > Streptophyta > Magnoliopsida > Lamiales > Lamiaceae > Salvia > Salvia miltiorrhiza. Next base: position 4,712,247 of record NC_080388.1, read on the forward strand.
TTAGAATTGACTCAAATTTAATATTAAAAATTAACTAAGAAAGAAAAAATGATAAAATTAATATAAATGTAACAACTCAATGTGTTGAGCAATTAATATGGATAGTTGGATACTATAAATAATGTATTACTATATTTTTTCTTGTATTTTTTTATTTATATACACATATATATATATATATATATAGATATAAAACAAAATAATATATATATATATATATATATATTTAAAAAAAAACTCAAAAATTGGGAGGGGGCTGAAGCCCCCCCTAGCCCCCCTGGATCTGCCACTGGTTATACGTACCTATCACACTCTTATCATATGAATATCTAGATATACAGTGCATCAATTCTAATTAAATATGAATTATAATTTAATAAACGCTATAGTCATTGATTAAAAATTCAAATAAAAATTAAAAAAATTCAATTAAATTCAGTTAAAATATATTCACCATATATCCTAATACACACAAATATTTGTCTACCCTCTGTTTTTAAAGCAATTTTTCCTTTTGGATGTTTAGTGTAAACCTATTTGAAATTAGAATTAATATTGCTTTTGAACCTCAAATTATTTTTACAATATCATTTATATTTTTGCATTATTAAAAACATATTTACAATTCGTCAAATTTTTTAGCTCGAAATTGATGTGGCAAAATGGTACAAAACACCGGTTGCCACAGTATAGTATTTTTTTTCTTTTTAATTTATATTGTACAAAACGGCATCCTTATATGCATTAGGTGAAAATTGATCGAAGAGTATAATTAATACAAAATCAACTCGTTCAAGATTTTTAAAAATATTTTCAATAATTTTAAATATAATGAGTAAAAATAAAATAGTTTGAAATTTATATGGAGTGTAGGTCTAGTCTACCCACCCCAACTGAGAGAGTGTGCAGTAGAGGTACAAAAAAGGCTGCTACACAAAGCATGAAAAAACATTTGAACTTTTAGCAAATCAACATCTCATTATGCCCCAAATCAGCCCCATTTATGCGCACGCTTCGTAAGATCACCAAAAACCCTTTTTCCGCTCGCGACGTCTCCTTTCTCACCAAGTAATCTCTCTCTCAAATCTCAATAAACGATGATTTTGCTGAATAATTGCATCGCTTTGATTCGTGTATTTGTGCTAACTGTTATGTAACACGCGCAGAGCTGCAGCGGAGGTAGGTGTTGGGGGCGGGGGATTGCGGTAGACGATGAGCAGTTGGGGCAAGGGAGGGGCAGCAGCGCCGCGTACTAGAGTTGCGATTCCGAGCAGCGTGAAGAAGACGATCGATGATATTAAGGAGATCACGGGGCAGAATCATGGAGACGATGAGATTTATGCAATGCTCAAGGAATGTTCCATGGATCCGAATGAGACCGCTCAGAAGCTTCTTCTTCTCGGTGAACTTCTCCTTGCCTGCCGTTCCTTTTTTTTGCGTTTTTTTTGTAGTGTGACTGATTTATGGTACCAGTTAGGGCGAGCGGTTTTGTGTTTGATATGCTGCTGTTTTTGTTTTCTGCTTTGTTTGTCGTGTTGCTGAACTGATGTTTACTGTTTAGCTATGTTAAAAAAAGAAAAAGAAAAAGAAGAAGAGTGAACTGAGGCTTGAGTATCGATGCACTTGTGTATGAGGCTAGTGTAAGTTTGGTGTTTCTCCTAGGTTATTGAGTTCTATGGTTGTTGAACTGTTGTCGATTGAAGGGTCTTCGCTTGGTTTAGCTTTCATGTGCAGCTGCCTTCTGGATACTATCTGTTTCATTGCTACTGGATATTGTTTTATGTCACTAGTGTAATTTCTGATTTTGGGTTCACATAGTTCAAGTTATTGAATGCTTTATCATTAGTCAGTTCGTGGTGTGCCTGCAAACTCGTGTTTTTGTTTCCTAGATGAGGCTCGAGGGTTGTTATGCGGTTCTTATAATGGGTATTGGCTTTTGCACAAAGCAATCTGACAAGTACTGTTGACTGTTGTATTCTCCTACAGATGCTTTCCATGAAGTGAAAAAGAGACGTGACAGGAGAAGAGAGGTACTAAATGATTTGATTCTCTTATGATGCCTCTTATTAGTAGTTTTGTCCATATAAGAGTTAGTTCATTATTTGAGTAACTTTCCATATTTTTATCCTTTGATTTGCTCCTTTTATCCTGGCAAAGTGTTGTTATTTTTTTTGTTGATTGAGTTGGGTTAGAGGAGAGCAGTGGGGATTCATGTGTGGCCTCTCTCTTTTACATAGTGGAGGTCCACTGCTGGGATGTCTCATATGGGACTTTTATGGGTGTAGTTACTTTTTTTGTGATGGGACAAATTATTTTAATTTGATTTCTTATTATTAAGATCGTATGGGCCCATTGTTGTAATGCGATAGCAATCTCACCAGTCTCTTTTCTGACATAGTTAAGGGTCCAAGAGGCAAACAAGAGGAAACAATTGAATGTGTGAAAAAGATGTATCAATTAAGCTGAATTAGCATTAATAATCTAATATTAGTTCCCTCTTGGCTGGTGATTTATCATGGTTAATCATTAGCTACCTATAGTCTTCTCCGGCACAATTTGTTAGATGTACTTGCCTGTTCATAGCAATACTATATCAAGGCCATAGTTGTAACTTGACTGTTATATACCTCTGCATTTCCTTTATAACTTAGTATTTATGGTCCTAGAGAACTGCAAGAAGAAATGGTTTTCTAATGCTTTTCTATTTGTGCAAGCACTAGTACCAGTCCTCAGCTACCTAAAGTCTTGTCATACCAAGCAATCTATGTTTTGCTTTTCCTGGATCAACTATTCAATTCCATACTCACAATCCATCCAACAAATAATGCTTCATGTAGTGGCTATTTTATGAAACACTTCGTTAGAGTTTTCCATTAGTTTAAGTTCCTGATTATTTCAATATAGGTGTCGGTCTTTCTAGATGGTAGTTCTATAACTCCTTTATGTCTGTGTTACCTTTTCTACTTTTGAGTTTTCTCTACTTGATTTCTGTAAGAAAGCTTCTGACTAATTGCAATCCATTCATTTCTAGAATCCGAATAAGGAGCCTGCACAGTTGAGGCGGAGGCAAGGTAGTCAGGCCCAGGTGAACAGAGCAAGTCATGAAAACTATTCATACAGACCCCTGTCTCATGGTGAGCCTAATTTGTGGCTGTAAGCCTTGTACTATCTGTACCCTTATATATGCCCTTTAGACTTGGAATATGATTTAGCTGTATGCATATATTATGCTTCTCACTTCTTGTAATCTACCTTTTTTTTTAGTTGTTGTAATCTCTCTTTTAACCGTATGATTAAATATATTATATATACGTTCTAGAATAAATAATGTCTCCAATTTGATGACTGCCTACTTTGTGTCTTATTAAATCACCTGCTTTACTGACATGCTAAATGAAATAAAGAGAATCATTTTGTGGAGGTGTTATTGTAGAAATGAAAAGATTATCATGTTTTACAGATGCTGGTGGGGGAAGAAATTCATTTGCTGTTAAAGAAAATTTGACCAGTCAATTTCCAGAGAAAGTTGTTGGCAATGCTACCTTGGGTAATACACAAAAGATAAAAAGCAATGAAGCTTCTTCAGTTTCCAGGTATGATGGTGGTTCTAACCTTTTGATGTGCTTATAATATGACATACTGTTGTTGTACTATTAAAGCTGTAGTTCTAAGATGCACCTACAATTAAGCTCTGTAGGTTTGCCAGCTTTCTTCTGCTCAGTGTTTTATAAAAGTTATTGTTCTTTCTTTGCAGCCCAGTTACTGGTATATCTGATTGTCCATCTGGTATAACTTCCCAAAGTACCAATTCTAACAAAAATGGCAGTGTGTGGGCAAGTGGAAATGTTAACAAATTTAATGGATCTACAAATAGCAGCATGAGTAAGTTGGAAGAATCACTGCCGTTGTCATCACCTGTTTATTCCAATAAAAATGTGGGTTCTCCAGGGCCTAGGGATATACGGCAGAATGAGATGCTAGATTCCAGTAATCGTGCGGTGTCCCTTCCTAGGGTATCTGCTTCAGGATCTCAGTCCTCTCCTTTGGATCCTTTACTGTCACCATCTCAAGATATTCCACACCATAGTACCATGGATACTATTAGCAGCGATGTGGGAAGTAATCATATTCTTGTTGAACAGAATGCCAATAATCATTCTGAGAGATACATAGTTTCAACTGTGCCGCAGAAGATGCCAAATGACTTTCCTGGAGTTGGACAGAAACAGCATCTAGTGCAGACTGCCTCATCTAGGCCTGCTTCTAACGATAACATCCTGCCTCAAGTAATTGTCCCACAAAAAGGTAAGTTTTATGAGGATACGCAGAGCTGTTATGTTATTAAACTTGTTCGAAAAGATTGGCAAAATAGAATCAATTCTAGTATCATATGCTGTAAACTGAATTAACTGAAATGGTTTTATAAGTAATTGTTAATATGTAGACTAGTGTACACTTTGTTATAATTTTCCTAACACTGTAACTAATATATTTATTACTCTTGGTCCCCGATGATGATTGCATTATTTAATCTTTTGGCCGATTTCTCTCTCAAAAATATCTGTTATCAACAATTATGTTTGTTTGAATATGTAAGGTATGGGGTTCAAGTCCAGTAACTAATTGGTGGTTTATTACATCTTGCTTCAGTGGGTCCTGGAAAAGAGTGGAAACCAAAGTCTACAAACTCCTCTATTGATCAGGTTGTCAGCGCAGCTGCTTCATATGAAGGCTCTGCAATATCTGTTGGAAATCAACCTGAATTACAGCAAGCTCCTTCAGAAAAAGCTAGTCCAGAGCTTCAGAGGATGTTGGAAGAGTTGCACATTTCTGATATCCAGCAAGTTGTTCTTCCTAACCATGTACATGTGCCTGAAGCTGGAAAACTCGGGTTTTGTTTTGGAAGTTTTGATGCAAGCTTCGGACTGGAGATGACCCAAGATGGTAGTGTTGGAAGTGACAAGAGTACCCCGCACTCGGAATCCTCTGATTCTACTGCTGAACCCACTGAGGTGCTACAGCTAAGGTCTCTTTCCACCCTCCTTCTTCTGCTTCACTTCTGCTTTGTCTTCAATTAATTTGGGGTGCTAAGCCAAGTCATTTCCCCCATCTTCTAAGTGGAAGATTGTCAGTTTTGCAGTGCAACTTAAAATTCCACATTTTATTGATCAATCATTTTGTGGAACAGAATTTCATCTTCAATCAATTTATCCTTAGTTGCTCACCTCTCTCACCTCTGCTGATGTTCTTGCTTAATATGCTTATGCATTTTGCTCTTGATGTCCTGTTAGCATCTCATTTGCGTTTTAATTCCTGGTCTCTTATAGCTTCATCATTAAAAACATACTTCTTTTGCATGATTGCAGAGGGAATGCTGAATTAATATATCCTGACCGTACTCATTCACATTCACATTCACGAGAACCAGAAGATTTGTCACCTACAGAGGTTGAAGTCATATCCTCCGATACCTACCATTATGGTGAGCCCAAGCAGGAAGTTTCTCTTCAAGGCCATCAACACGCTATCATCCATACTGCTTCAAGCTACAATTATGGTTATCTACCACCGCTGTTGAATGGCCAGCTTAGACTTTCTGAAAATTCAGAATCTCAAGTTCATGGCGCTCTTCCAGGCTTTCCCGTATGTTTATTATGTCTTTCAATATAATTCCTTATCCAGTATAATTCTGATGGCTATTTCACGGGAATATCCTTCATGCAGCTCATTCATGTAATGTAACTATTTATGGTGAAAGACTGTTTAACTGGATCTATTATTGACTAGAATATGTCATACAGATGCAGCAATCATTTGATCCAGTGAGCTATCATGCACAATTCTATCGATCTGGCGTGGACGGTGATGGACGCTGTTCACCTCTTAACTCTGCTGGAGCTGCAAACAATTACAATGGAAATGTTGGACTTATCTCTGCAAAGACTTCTCAGTCTCCTCAAGAGGTTTGGGGCTTTATGAATCTCATCAGCTCCCTCTTGCCTATTCTCTTAGTAAAGTTTGTGCCAGAAAAAAAAAAAACATTGATTGCTTGAAACTATTTAATTTGCAATTCATGAATTGCATTTTCGATTTCTCACCTTATGGTTTCAAATTTCACACTGTGGATATACTTGACATGTATGCATGCTTGGATATTTTTGTACGACTTTACCATCTTCCAGTATATCTATTTTGAGGTAGCTCTCGGGCTCACCCAAAGAAATTGTTGATGTATTGGATTCGGTGGTACTCATTTGACTTCACTTGCAGGGTACTGCACCTCTTTTTATATCCGCGGCTTCTCCAGTACCTCTTGTAACCCAAGCTGCTGGCGTTATACAGAGTTCCATTTCTGCAAACCAGCAGCCTCTTCCTGTTTTCCACCAGCCAGCTGGAATTCATCTACCCCATTATCCTCCATTCATTCCTTATGCTCCTTATTTCTCCCCAGTTTATGTCCCACCACATGCTATCCATCAATTTTTCAGCAGCGGCACATTTCCTCAGCAACCTCACGGTGGCAACTTATATCCGAACCCACATGGGACAACTGCTAAATATTCGATTTCTCAGAATGAGCAAGGATCTAATGCACCATACCCAAATCATGTTGGAGTCCCTGTCAATTATGTGCCATACAGCATTCCCCTGGCTAACCACACTTCTAGTTCAGTAACTGAAGCTTTAAATTCAACTTCAAATGAAGAAGTGAAGGAAAATAACATGTATGCCAGCGAACAGCAGGTATTTTTTTTTTTCACTTGTTGCCTGATATATTGTGAATCTTTGTCTCATTGTCTGTTCAACACGGTCAAGGTAACTGTGCCAGAAGCTATGATTCTGTTCTCTATCTTGCGAGACTGTCTTAAACATAGAAAGCGTGTTAATGTTGTCCATTGCTTCATTTCAGACCGAAGGTCAAGGTGTATGCTTGGGTCAACCGCCTTTCGCCCCAACACAGCCTGCCCAAGGATCCTATGCCGCCGGTATTTTCCACCCTGCGCACGCACTGACAGCATCAGCATTTCACCCAGTTTTGATGCAACAATCTCAACCCATTAGCATTCCTATAAATATGGTGGGACCAACTGGTGTTTACCCCCCGCCGCCGCAGCAGCAGCAGCAGCAGCACACGCAACTTAACTACTGAGAGAAGGGACGTTTCTCTTAGGAAGTCCAGTGACAATCAAATCCCAAACAATTTTTCTTTTGGGACTTTCAACGAACACTGAACCGAGTGTAAAGTAGTCGAAGGGGCCAATCGAGCTGGCTCGTATAGTTTTGTGGTATTCATATAACTTGCAGTAACCTTGGAATCATCCTTGTCTTGCTTCTTGAAAACAGCTTTCTACAGGTTTTAGCCTTATTGCTAGTTTGATACAGAGTTAGTTTGAGATTTTTGAGGTATACAGCGTGACACTGATTTGAGGTTTCGGTTTTGGTTCTTAGTCATGCTGTTTTCAGCCCTTGTCTGTAAAGTGAACATTTTTTCTAGCAAGAAAGCTCTACTTTTGGATTTTTATCCTTTTGACGTTGGTATTTTTCAAAGGGGTAATTGCTCCTAAATATAAAACTTTTGCCAAAATTTGGAATTGCACACCACCTTTAAAATCAACCTCACAATACATAACTTTTGTATATTTTCTAATTTTTCCTATGACACTATCCCCAAATTTGAAAATGACGTGGACGTCGGAATTACAAGTGGACTCGCCGTAGTTCGGTTCAAAACGACGTCGTCCTTAATTAAAGGACAACGACGCCGTTTTTCCTAAATTTCACATTACTTTTCTGATTTTTTCCTTTATCGTCAAATTTTGCCCTCTTTTTCATTTATTTGTTTGATTTTTCCGTTTTCTTCATCGTTGAAACAACGAGTATTTGTTCTGCATAAATTAGGAAAAGGGAGCTACCATTTTAGGGAGGGAATTGGTTTTTCAGAGACGATTCATTCATTTGTTGCTCTTTCTGAATCATGGATCTATTTTCATATTCTTTCCACTTGTTAATCGCGACAGTGCAAACAGTTCCAACGCTGACAAAGTAGAGAAGTCGAACGAGCTTGGGTGCCACTTCCTCGCCCGGCAGTAGTAATATTGTACTCAACAGCCTTACTGATTGATTCAAGTAATAAGAGGGTGGTGAGAAGAAAAGGGAAAAGTTCGGGATTACAGCTGAAAAGGGGAAAACTTTGCTAAATTAATCTGGGAAATTAAAGGGACGAAGTCGTTTTTTTTTAAATTAAGGACGACGTCGTTTTGAACTGAACTTCGACTCTCATTTGACATTTCTAGGAAAAGCAAAATTACATGTTTCTTATTCCCATATTCAACCTCCGTGACTAAGTCCTAACTTAAGTAAGAGAGAGAAAAATTGGAATTGATTAATAGTACCTCTCAAAAAATATGTTATGAAATACAGATCAATAAAAAGTGATTAATAGTTCCAAAAACTATTCCGAGATTAATATAAAATTTTCACAAAAATATATAGATATTTTGATAAAAATTTTAACTATATATATATATCACCATGTTCATTGGATAGAAAATAGTGTTGTTAAGGTCTTGATCATTGATTTGATAGGTCTCCAACTATAAGTTAATGTTGATTTCATGTTAATTTGAGTCATACAATATTGATTAGAGAAATTCATGAAGTTTATACTACAGAAAGATATTTTAGATTTTTTTTATACATATTTTAATTAAATAAAAACCACCTAGTAAAACTAGTGCCTATAAAGAAAATACCATGCTTTATAAATAATCAGAAGTGAAAAAGATGATGAAAATGATTGAAAAATAAATATATGGATTGGTTTGAGATAATTTCTAAAAGTTGTTGCAATTAAAAAACAAAACCATTAATTTGAGATAGTTTTCATCTATTCTTTAATTTGAGATAGTTTTCTTAAAATCTCAATCAAGTCATAGAATCTTGATTCTTGAATTATCTATCAATCAAGTCATAGATTCTTGAACTAGATATAGGTGGAAATAAATTGTTAAGTGAAGCTCCTGTCCAATTTTAAGGATGCTTACTTATAGAAACTCCTTGCTTATATACTCTTTTCTTTCTCGCCGCGTGAATTAATATGGAACTTGGCGCAGTAATACTTCGATCCGCGTGAATTAGCATATCTGCCGTTGCTATAGATGAGAATCGACGGTACAAAGAGACAATCCGCGTGAATTAATATGGAATAAAATATATGCCGTTGATATAGATGAGAATCGACGGATACAGGGAGGATCCGCGTTAATCGACCGGTGCGTGGACAGTATTGGTTGAATGCAAATAATCGAAATAGAAGATGAGATCCGGTGGTTGAATTCAAGTACTATTTTTTTATAAGATTTTTATTGAGGATTGCGAATTATAGAAATACTTCTTTTTTTTACTTGGGAAATAACTTTTATTTCATTATGTATATGTTTTGAAAATTTACGAATTCATGCAATTAGTGGATATTGTTAAACGAGAATGACACAACTTTCAACCAATTTTAAGTTGGATTTGGAGCAGATATAAGTATATAAATTTCAAATGGATCCATACATTAGTCGATAAATTATTTATTTGACCATTATTAATTATTATTTGGTCAATCAGTTACAAAATGATTGTGGTTGAAAAAAATAATTATTACTATGCAATCCTTTTATATAGATAATATATGAATTAACCAATGGAAGTTAAAGATTTTTAACATAAGTTCATTATAACTAAAAGTTTACTTTTGATTTGATAATTACCACGCGTAATAAAATACTTTTGATATGATAATCTATATCTATATATATATATATAAAGGGAGTTCAACGGTAATAATTTGCCGCCACAATTTAAAGTTTAGTTATTAAAAAGAGATTTCAACTATAATTTAGGAGATTAGTTATTAAAGAGAGATTTCAGCTATAATTTAGGAGATTTACGTTCATTTGCAGATTTCTAATTTATTTTTTTCATTTCTTTTCTCTTTCTTTCTATATATATAGTTTTTTTCAAACATCTTATAATTTGGTTAATAATAAAAGAAACAATAGGGCCGGATGGCTCTATTGGTGATTCAAACTTAAATTTTGTCCACAAAATGAGAAATAACAATATTTGGCCATCTTTTATGTGTCATACCTAATCTACCCTTTAACCCAATGGATCAAATAACTTTCTTTGACCCAGATCCGGATTTAGGGATTAACCCATGCAGATGCAGCACATACACGTGATTGAGCTCTCATCCTCTCTCTCTCTCTCTCTCTCTCTCTCTCTATATATATATATATATATATATATATATATATATATATATATATATATATATATATATATCTCGCCTGCGACGTGATTCAGCCAATTCTCCACCTATCTCGCAGGCCATATTGTTTCATAAGTTGCGATGATGATGAATGAAGCCAATTCTCCACCTCTCTTGCTGTGATTTTCCTCTGCGCCTGCATCTCTCTCTCGCCAGCGCCGACGAAGAGATTAGAGAGACGATTATCCTCTCTTCCTCCTCCTCTCTCTCACCGCCCTCGACGTAACTGCATTCTCTCTCTGATTGTCCTCTCCGCGTCTATCTCTCTCTCGCCGGCACCGACGAAGAGACTAGAGAGACGATTATCCTCTCCTCCTCATCCTCCTCCTCCTCTCTCTCACCGTTTTCAACAAATCTGCAGTGATCCGGCGAGATTTGGTATGAGATTTTATTTGTTTATTTGTTTATTTGTTTGTTTGATCTGTTTCATCTTATTCACATTATGATTTCTTCTATTTCTGTGATTTCTGTATTTGTGTACGAGATGTGGCATGTATATTATATTGCTGTTGTTTTTGTATGCGTTGTTGTGAATGGTAGGCACTTATGGCACTATTAGTGCTGTTAGTGCCATACACTTGTGTTCTGATATCATGTAGCTGGGTGGTGCAGTCATTTGGCCATTTTAAACACTTTCCCGTAGGGTTTAGATGTTCCATTTAGGGTTTAGATTCGATTGTTGTTATGTCTGTATTTTGGATTTACGTATGCACTTATGGCACTATTAGTGCCATAAGTGCCAAGAGGACCATTTAGGCTTTAGATTATCCAATTAGGGTTTAGATGTTCCATTTAGGGTTTATATTGTCCAATTAGGGTTTAGATGTTCCATTTAGGGTTAGATGTTCCATTTAAGGTTTAGAATCAATTGTTGTTATGTCTGTATTCTGGATTTGCGTAGGCACTTATGGCACTATTAGTGCCATAAGTGCCAAGATGACCAGTTCACTTGGTTTTATTTTGCTTATTTGTATGCTTTGTGTTCTGATATCATGTAGCTGGGCGGTGCAGTCATTTGACCATTTTAAACACTTCCCCGTAGGGTTTAGATTATCCAATTAGGGTTTAGATGTTCCATTTAGGGTTAGATGTTCCATTTAGGGTTTAGATTCGATTGCTGTTGTCTGTATTTTGGATTTGCGTATATGACACTATTACTAATAGTGCCATAAGTGCCAAGAGGACCATTTAGGGTTTAGATTATCCAATTAGGGTTTAGATGTTCCATTTAGGGTTCATATTATCCAATTAAGGTTTAGATGTTCCATTTAGGGTTTAGATGTTCCATTTAGGGTTTATATTCTATTGCTGTTATTTCTGTATTTTGGATTTGGGTAGGCACTTATGGCACTAATAGTTCCATAAGTGCCAAGAGGACCAGTTCACTTGGTTTTATTTTGCTTGTTTGTATGCTTGTTTATTTATCACATTTACAATATTTGTGCTGCACGAAATTGTACTAATGACCATACACTGCTTTGTCTTATCTAGATGGGTGCAACATCTGTTATTATTGCTCATGGAGGAACTTGGGTTAACAATGTTTATGAGGGTGGACGGAGGGAATATATGCCTACACCGTCTAATGGTATAAGATTCATTGATCTACTTGGTAAGATTGAACTTCGTTTAATGAAAAATAGGACTGTCTATATGTATGAGATTGATGCATTGTTTCAGTCTCCTGGATGTGAGGTGATGAGGATGAAGATTACTGATGATTTTGAACTGTCACATTTGTTGAATTCTGTTCAAATGCCGATTTTACATGTGACTGTTTCTCTTAGAAGTAATGATTTGGTGAAGCATGTTTTACATAATCCTGTTGTTGAAGTTTCAGCTTCTAGTAATTTTAATTCTAGTGACAATCAGATGGATGGTCTTGAGAATGGTTGTGAAGTTGCTGATGACGTTGATGAGGAGGATGAAGGTGATGATGGTTTAGTTGGGCAAAGTGATTATGGGTCTGATGATGATGAGGATTTTGATGACTGTTGTGGTAGAGATGTCAGAATCTGCCACCGTGTGATGATTCTGATGAAGAGATAGGAAATTATCATCACCCTACTAGTCAGTGGGTTATCCCAGGTGCTGCTTATCAAGCTTCGGTCCCTTTTCAAGAACTAGGCATAGAGGAGGATGATTCGAGCAGCGATACATTCTCTGTTGGTGGTATTTTTAAAAACAAGGATAAGATGGTTGTAGCTTGTGGTGTTTATCATCTTATTAACCATGCATCGTTTACTATAGTTCGTTCCTCACTGTCCAGATACTATGTTGTTTGCAAATTTGGAGGTGGTTGCCTGTTTGTTCTTCGTGGGAAGGCATTGGGAAAAATGTGGACTATTACTGAATTTGTTCCTCATGACTGTGCAATTGACCTGAGGTACCATGCTGCCCCAAAAGTGTCTTCTAAGGTGTTGGCATCGTATTTCCTTCCGGATGTGATGGCTAAAGGTGTTACCCTTACACCAAGAACTATTCAGGCATTGTTACAACATAAATATGGTATTTCTGTCATGTATAGCACTGCACTTGCTGGGAGGAACTTGGCTTTGAAGATGACCTATGGTGACTCGGATACTTCCTTTCACATCATGCCGAAGTACCTACACATGCTACAGCAGGTAAATCCTGGTTCCGTGGTAGATGTACAGACTAATGAAAATAATGTGTTCGAGTATGCTTTTATTGCTCTTTCTGCTTGTATTAGAGCCTTTAAGTCGTGTCGTCCTATGATAGTTATTGATGGCACTCATTTGAAGGGCAAATACAAAGGTATCTTGTTTGTTGTTGTTGCAAAAGATTCAAATGAACAGATATTGCCTTTAGCTTTTGGGATTGCGGATAAAAAGCGTGATGCATCATGGATTTGGTTTCTTAAGCGGCTACGGCATACTTTTGGTGTCCGTGATGAGTTACTGTTTATTTCTGATCAGCATGTGAGTATCAGAAAAGCAATAGAGCATGTCTTTCTAGGAACGCCGCAGGTACTTTGTTCCTTTCACATACAGAGCAATCTAAAGTATTGGGGAAGTCATGTTGTTACTCTTTTCAAATTAGCTGCAAGGGCGTACAAGATTGAGGATTTTGAGCAATATATGGAGAATTTGAAATCTGTTAAACCTTGTGCATATGAGAAGTTGATGAACATTAGTCCAAGTAGATGGGCTCGTTCATACTGCCCGGTCCGTCGCTATATGCTCATAACCTCTAATCTTGCTGAGTGTTTGAACAATTGTCTCTGATGGTCTAGAAGGTTGCCTGTTTGCACCCTTTTGGAGACTATCCGATCAAGGGTTGGAACTTGGTTCTATAAACGACGGGTTCTTGCTATGGAAAGACCTCTCGAGTTGACAGATTGGGCATCTATGAGATTGGCTAAATCAGTTGATTTGGGATTGAGGATGTCTGTCCAGCCAATCAATCCAACAAAGTTTGAGGTTACATCTGATAACAAGAGTTATGTTGTTGATCTTAGTAGTCACACATGCACGTGTCTTGTGTTCCAGTTCCAAATGATACCATGTCCTCATGCTGCAGCTGCAATAGGGTCAATATTGATTCTTTGTTTGTTATTTGATTTGTTTTTGTGTGTGTGTTTGCTGGTTTTGTGGCCATGTGATTGAGTGCATTTTTGCTGCACGAATGGCACTTATGGCACTAATAGTGCCATAAGTGCCATATAGTTATGCACGAATAGCATTGATGGAACTAATAGTGCCATTTGTGCCATTTGCATATGCAGATATTATGTAGTTGGGTGCAGTCAATTGGCCATTTTGAATACTTCCCATTAGAGTTTAGATGTTTCATTTAGGGTTTAGATGATCCAGTTAAGGTTTAGATGTTCCATTTAAGGTTTAGATTCGTGCATTTGTGCTACACGAACAGTACTTATGGCCATATTAGTGCCATATGTTATTAATATACCATTCCAATTATGCTGGTTTATTCATTATATTTACAATAATGATCTTTATTTGATTCTTCTTTTGATGCAGAAAGGTGAACCAGAACCCGTCGTCTTATGTGAATGATTACTTTTCAACTGCTACTCTCCGTGAAATATATTCTGGCGAGGTGATGCCACTACCGAATCCTGAAGATTGGTGTATTCCCGAGGATATTGCTTCGAGGGTTGTGCTAACACCAGGGGATGTTCAACAATCTGGGAGGCCGCGTGAGAAGAGGATTAAGAGTGGTGGTTCCAGCTCATCGAGTCGTCGTGTTTGTTCTCGATGCCATGAGGAAGGACATTATCAATCTACGTGCACTATAGTCATGCAACTTACAGTGCAGGAAGAAGTCAGCAACAATGAGTCATGTGTTAGTGGTACAAAAAAAAGACGATGCGGCCATTGTAGATCTGACGCTCATAACCGTTTAACCTGTCATCTTAGGCTTAGTTGAAGCTTTTAAATTTTTTATATATTGACATGTTTCATTGTTCATTTAAATTATGTAATCTTGACCTTTTATAGGTGTTTGTCATTGTTGGAATCTGTTATGAAATGTAGTTTCTATCAGATGCTTGCAAGTGCCAAGTGGGCCATTTTACTATGTATTTTTGATTTCCGAAGACACTTATGGCACTATTAGTGCCATAAGTGCCAAGAGAGCCATTTGAGTTGTTTTGGGATATCCTTTGGCACTTATGGCACTATTAGCCATAAGTGCCAAGCGGGCCATTGTACTTGTATTTTTCATTTTCGAAGACACTTATGGCACTATTAGTGCCATAAGTGCCAAGAGAGCCATTTGAGTTTTGGGATATCCTTTGGCAGTTATGGCACTATTAGTGCCATAACTGCCAAGAGGGCCATGTTCGTTTTATTTTGCGTTTCCGCAAGCACTTATTTTGGATATCCTTAAGCACTTCTGGCACTAATAGTGCCATAAGTGCCAAACCTGCTATGTGCTTTACAATCCAAACTTGTTACGAAGCTGACTAAAACATACCATACATATCACATAATCAAAATAAACTAACTGATCACCAAGTTGTTTATCAAACATGCTAGAAATTATTTTACAAACATAAATTGATTGTTCATTCATTAAGATTGGCTGCCACAACGCCATCACCGTCATCCTCGCCTTCACCGGCATCCTCTTGTTCATCTTCATCATCCAATGGCTCAAAAGTACTTGCATCCGTGCTGAATTTGTAGATGCTTTCTGCTATCTTTTCACGAAATGTTTTAAGCACAGCCTTGGTCATGTTCTTTTGAACGTACGTTCCAGTCAACATCATCTCGACATACTTAAGAGACAGAACCCCACAACTTACATTATCCAGTTGTTTCAGATTGTTTGATCCATCGTATGGGTAGGAATATATCCATTCTGTGTATTTCCCGTCAACATTGCTCTTGTCATAATAGCCAATCTTCTTAAGGATCTGTGTATAATCCTGCAGATTGGCAAGAAAGCACATTGACGTACGTCGAGATGGATATCATCGAACTTGTGCTGATTGGAGTCATATATCGTCAACTCATAGTTTTTGAAATCCACCAAACAGGTGGCCCAGTGATCGGTGAAGTGAACAATCATGATGAGCTGACATTAAATAACATTCATCAATCAAAAAAATAAACAATACGACTTAGACTTAACTCACTTGGGTATTGACACACTAACCTTCTCAACATCGTTCCATTTCTTCACATACTCCCCCCATTTTGGCTCTTTCCCCACTGCAAACAAGCACAACATGTTCATTTGTCCCTCTGGTATGATCTCTTCGTTTTTTAGGTCATGTTTTGTGCATTTCGAATCTTTTCCATGCAAATCATTCCATACTTGGTCTATGGCGGCCTGTACATTATTATATTGGAGTTGTTATATACTTTATATTATAGTTTCAATTGGCACTTATGGCACTATTAGTGCCATAAGTGCCAACCGAAATCTGAAATAAAACCAAGTTAAATGGTGTTATTGGCACTTATGGCACTATTAGTGCCATAAGTGCTAACCGAAATCCAAAATAAAACCAAGTAATCAATGGTCCTCTTGGAACTTATGGCACTATTAGTTCCATAAGTGCCAATAGGAACAGATTATTATGAAATATATATTAAAAGAAGAAATTATTAAGTAATTACCGCGAACATTGTGCCTGTGATGACAATGTTTGCAGGGAATTCAGATCCTTCAAAACTAGCCAACTCTGGTTTTGCTGCTAGCACGACAAGGTAGGAGTCTATGCTCTGACTGTCTAGCTTTTCGGTAGTCTTCTTTATCTGATTAAACCAATTTTTGTCCACCAGATATTGCAATCCCACATTCCTCCTGGACATATCAATGCATATGAGAATGTTAATTGGAATGATGGTACAGTTGGCACAAATGGTCATATTAGTGTCATTTGTGCCATACATTAGACAAAAATTATATAATGCTATTTAATTACTTACTGTTCAGCTTCTTTGCTCCTCAGGTACCTATGAAAATCTGTTCCTCTGACATCATCACGCCGGAATGGACTTTTACATGCTGCAGATGACATCCTCATCCTTTTTGGTCCGATTTGCCCCAATTGTTGAGGCGGGGATGCTGCTGCTGCTGCCACTGCTGCAGATGTTCCCGCTTCATGTTGTGCGATTGATGGTGCTGCCGCTGCTATTCCGACTTCAATGTCTGTATTTGCTGGTGGTGTGGGTATTGGTGTTGGCATAGAAGCCGGTGTTCCCCATATTTGGCGGTACAATCTCTCCTCAGTTTCACAGTGCGCCATCCATTCTGCTGTGCTTGCAACCTGGTTTGAAAACAATGATAAGTGCGAGGAATACAATACTAAACACTAGGACTTTGGTGGGATACGACGTCCACTCAGTCATGATATTAATTTGGTGGGATTATTTGGTGGGATACGACGTCCACTTAGCTATTGCAGGAATTATTTGGTGGGATACGACGTCCACTCAGTCATGATATGTCGCGGTCAAATAGTGACTCAAAAAGGACTTTGTTCATTTGGTGTAATGGGGCTAGGGACCATTCATAAGATTGGAAGGATCTAAAGGGGTTCCTAGGCTCAAGCAATGAAGATCAAAGTGTGCACATCTAATCCAAATCATCATCCACAATTTCAAGTTCATAGAGAAAGAAAGCAACCAACTAATCTTGGGGAAAACTCCAACAATAACAATGATATTACATGCTCAACTCAAACTGGTGCAACATCTTTTATCTTTTCTTTTCTTTTCTTTTTTTTCGATTTTTTTTCTTTTTTTTCTTTCGATTTCTTTTTTTTTCTTTTTTTTCTTTTTTTTCTTTTTTTCTTTTTCAGCAGCACCCTTCTTTTTTTTATATCTCCAATCAACATGCAATCATCATCTACAAAATATCCCCACAAATCGTTTCCCAAACCCAATCTGAATTCACTGCCACTGTTTGGCCAAACGGATCACAGATCCTTATCATCTAGCAGAAGACATCAGTTTGGGCAAACGACACATAGAAATACAGCTTAACTTTCTCTAGTAATTAATGGAATGAATTTCAAAATTAGACATGCATCACTGGGCCAAAGAGAGAGTCCAAAACAGGCATTGGCTAATTATTTAGTGACTAATAAGAACAAAAATGTTCAAGGCTTCAAAGGGCTCACTAGGGGTTAATGTATGGGTAGGCAATGAAACGCAGGCCAAAAGGGCTTCCCTAGTGCCTTCTATCATTTGTCACATATGACACACTTAATATCACAACCTCAAGAACATCAAATCACTCAAAAAAGAAATGTAGTAGAGAGTGCTCTACTCTATTAAGCTCAAATCTCACTTATGTGTGGTTTTTACTCACTTATTGCCTTTCTTCGTCATCCCAATTTTCATTTAATAAAGATTCATCTATAAAATCACAATTCTCAATTCCAAAGATATCAAGTCATCTACTTAATCACAAAGTGCAACTTGGCAGCATGCGTACACAAAACTAACAAACTAACACTCACTTGACTAACATGCAAGACAACACAGCGACTCAACATAGACTCACAAAAACAAAGACATATCCTCCTCCTCACACTTAGACTTTGCTTGCCCTCAAGCAAACAAGAAAAAGCATAAAAAAGATAAGCACACAAAATACTAACAAAAACGCAAGGTAAAAAAAATAAGACAAAGAGAAACATAAAGAAAAAACAAACAGAAGAGAAGGACATCACCGTGCAAGCTGCCTTGTGGAGATGCCGGCAGAGGGCGGAGGGCGGCGGTTCTGGAGGGGGTCGCAGCGGCGGCGGTGTTTCAGGCGGAGAGATGCGAGTGGAGATGGAGGGCGATAATGGAGACTGGCGGTGGTGATTTCCAGATGCAAATGAAAAGATATGACAGCGGGAACAGGGAGGTGTTGGATTGTGGAATTGGAGAGCAGCGGCGGGTGCAGGTTGGAGATGGAGGCTGGAGGTATGTGGCTGCGGCGGCGGTTCTGGAGTAGGTCGCGGCAGTGGTGGTGTTTCAGGCGGAGATATGCGAGTGGAGATGGCTGGAGTGGGTTTTGAAGGAGGTGGAATTGAGAGGGAAACGATGGGGAAAATTTTGACTAGGTCAAATCCTCCATCAAATCCCAGAATTGCAGTTGACTCCACCACACTTAGCATAGTGTCCAATTTGACCCCAAATTCTCCAGAATCTTCAAAATGACACCCACACCTTACCTCTTTCAAGTCTAGGTTCGATGGCTCCACAACAAATGGCAAAATCGGTTTCGTGCTGGTCGATGTGGGCATCTTGCTCGATAGGTGCCGAATTGAAATTTCATCCGCGGAGTACAGCTGCATGATAATCTCTCGAATAGCGTCATTCTCCTCTGTTTTGGCATCCTCATCATTTAGCACACTGAAAATAACTTGCTCGAGCTCATCTTCCCTGAAATTCTCAACAAAATCATCAACCAAGGGATCAATCACAGTTATGAAAATAGATTCAACTTCCTCTTTAGTTTCTGATTCTGCCTCTGAGTTAGGAGCCATTTGGGCAAACAGATCATCTTCAGCAGTGGGGGCACTCACAGCCTTGAAAAATGGTTCCGTCTGGGCAGACAGAACAAATTTCGAATCTGCCAGACCTTGCATCATCCTGTGCTTTTTTCCTCAACCTGGAGAGTTTTTTTTTTTTTTTTTTTTTTTAATCCTGCTCAATAACAACAGAAAAAAAAAATAAAAAAATAAAATAGAATCAATAGGAAAAAGAAATTAATTAACACCGTTCCCCGGCAACGGCGCCAATTTGGTGGACGTCGTATCCCACCAAATAATTCCTGCAATAGCTAAGAATTAATATAGTTAGTAGCAAGCAGGGTCGAACCACAGAGAACGGGTAATTGCAATCAATTTCCTAAAGATCTAAAATTGGTGTAGCCACCACGCCTTAAATCGAGAGAAATATTAATTAACCAAGGAAGCAAATTAAATCAAATAAAATAACACTAGAAAATAATCAAAGAAAAGTAACTCGGCTCGAATAAATCCATATCAATTTAATGACTCTGATCATCGACGCAAAGATTAATTAATCCCTATCAACCAACCAGTTATAGGATACCGTGAAACGCAACGGACGTACCCCAATTCCTACTTACTATGTCGATAAACAGCTGGAGACGTCAGACCTGCTTATTTCCCTTATTAAAATATAACCTAGCTGGAGACGCCAGACCTAGATTTAATATTCTAATAGCATTAAGATGAAAGAACCCAATTTAGATAAATTATCCTAGATACGCTAGTAATAATTCATCCACCAATTTATTCCTACTACGAACATGGTAGCTTTATCACTAATCAGCCCTATTCCAACAATTACGGATTGGGGGAACCAATTGACTGTAATTCAATTTAACCTAAGTTGATCAGATTTAAATTAAATCAGAACTATCTTTAAACACAAGGAACAAATCAAAATCAACAGGAATCAATTATAGGCTCAATTAGGTCTCACAGGTTATTAAATCAATACTTCATTATTCTCGCCGAATTAAGAAATTAGCTACTCATAATTAAACGAAGACAATCAAATAAATTAAAGCAAACATTAAACAAGAAAAATAAATTAGAATTGAAATAAACGAAATCACCACACTCGAATTAACCAAAGAAATTGTCTGTAGCAAAGTAATAGTTCCAGCCGCCAACTCCCAAGAATAATAAGCAAAAATAAACAAAAGTAAATCCTAAGCTAATCAACGTGTAGTGCTTAAAATTGAAAGAGAATCAAAAGGTGGAAAAGTTGTTTTCAAAAGTCAACCTAATCCCCTAATTATACTAAAAAGTGGCGGCTGGGTGGTGTGATCAAATATAGGGAATTAAGAATCCCTTAATAAGGCCGCCTAATCACCCCACAATTGGGCTTCGGCCCCTAATCAAAATAAGGCCTAAAAAATTAATAAAACAAGAATTTAAGGCTTCATTAAATATAAAATAAATAACTCCAAGCCCAGCTCTAATTATCTCTTCAAAATCATGCCAACTTTATCAAAATTCTCGACTTTCATCATCTCCCGACATCTGCCATCTTCATTCTCCATCTACGCAATTCCTGCGCCAAAACACCAACGACTTGGGAAAAATCAAATAAAAACACACGACAATAAACATAAATCTAGACAACTAATTCACACACATCAGCATAGAAGCTGGTGTTCCCCATATTTGGCGGTACAATCTCTCCTCAGTTTCACAGTGCGCCATCCATTCTGCTGTGCTTGCAACCTGGTTTGAAAACAATGATAAGTGCGAGGAATACAATACTAAACACTAGGAATTTTTAACCTCTTGTGGTGGCCTATATTGCTGTCTTTGATGCAATTTGCTGACGACACAGTCAGCTATCTCATTTATCAGCTCTTCCCGCTTGAAATGTTCAACGAATTCAATGCGCGCTCTCTTTGCTGCGCTTTTTCCCACTTCTTCAATAAATTGCTTCATTTGCGAGGCTGTGAATGTGATCACAACCCCTCCCTGCTGTTGCTATTGATGTTGTTGTTGTTGTTGCTCTTGTTGTTGCTGGTTTCTTCCTTCTCCTTCGCTCTCTATCCTTGGTTGTTGAATCATTCTGACTCCCTCATACCTCGCGGCCATTTTCTTTGCTCCCTTCTTGCTGCCATCCGTAGTGGGACTGTACTGCAAAATGAATGGCGTTCCTTCTTTTTCAATAGATGCCCAGTGTTTATGTTGCTTTTCCTCTTCTGTTGGTTTCAATGAAAAATAAACCTACACAAGGACCATTTTACTTGATGTTTTTTTGGAATTCCATTGGCACTAATGGAACTATTAGTGCCATAAGTGCCAAGAGGAGCATATCATTATGAAACATACATATTCAAATAAGAAATTATTAAGTATTTTTACCTGTCTATTAACTACCGGTCTCGTGCGATTGTTTGTGTAGGTCAACCTCAGCATCCGGGGGAATACTTTTGAGCGTTTTCTTTCTCCGATATTCTTTCCCAGCTTTGGGAGAGCACAATACACCCAAGCCTGATAACACATAATCAAATAAGGTAATTTAGTTTTTATTTGGAAAACAGTGTGAATTGAACAATATTTAATGTTACTTACCAAGAAGGCAAGAGTGTTCCCGGTTAGATGATATGATGCATTTGTTGCTGGAGTGCATCTCACCTTCTTGATTGCATGAATTGTCATCTAAAATGACATGCTGCCCCTGGGAATTCCTCCCATGCTGTTTTGTCCTCCAATAGCACCCAGAGCCAATTCGGAATGATAAAATTCGTCCCATCATAGCCAAATATCAGATCTGTCACTATTAACATCTTTGCTGCCTTAATGTAGTCCGTTTTATGCTCACCCAAACCCTGGGTCATAAACATCTGCCTCAAATTGTTGGGGGAAATTTCCTTACCGCCAAGAACTCTCTGATAAAAAGAATTTTCAGGTATGATGTGATCTGCATAGGGGTTAAAGTCGCTTTATCCAAATTTCAATCATGTCATAAAAAATAACTCAATCCTAGAAAACCTCATCACATAGCCATCCACGTAAAAAAACAACGCGGTCTCATCTGTTTTTGATACTCCTGATATCTGTCTTGATATCAAGTAATGCAGGCATTGGCTTGATCGTGATATGCGGAACGACAGTTTAAGAAAATCACATAAAACAGACTCTCTCAGCTCACGGTATCCATCATCACCCTCTATAACATTTTCTATGATTTGAATGATGTTCTCCTTGCCCTTAATATTGACCTTGTGTTTTATGTTTTGCATGCCTTTCCGTTGGAATTTCCATTGTACCTTCATTCAGAAAATAAAAGCATGTCAAAATGAATGAAACGTATTATAATGAGATCTTCAATACACAATTGGCACTTATGGCACTATTAATGCCATAAGTGTCAAATGAAATCTAAAATAAAACCAAGTAATCAATGTTCTTCTTGGCACTTATGGCACTAATAGTGCCATAAGTGTCTTCGGAAATCAAAAATAAAACCAAGTAATCAATATTCCTCTTGGCACTTATGGCACTATTAGTGTCATAAGTGCCAAAGGAAATCACAACACTTAACAGATTCCAACAATGATAAACACCTATAAAAGGTTAATATTACATAATTCAAACGAACAACGAAACATGTCAATCTATAAAAATGTTAATAGCCTCAACTAAGTGCCAAACTAATCCAAAATAAACCAAATAATCCAAAATAAACCAAATAATCAATGTTCCTCTTGGCACTTATGGCACTAATAGTACCATAAGTGCCAAAGGAAATCATCAAGTAAATTAGGGTTTTCAAGGAATTACTATACTTGACAAATCATCCTCATCTTCACCGGGGGACTCTTCGGAGTCTTCTTCGTCGGCGGATTCGTCATCTCCGGCGTTTTCTTTCTCTCCAAAATCTTCTTCCTCGCCGGCTTCTTCTTCCTCTCCAGCTTCTTCGGCCGTGGATGGAAGAGTCACCACCCGGATCGATGTTTGTTGTTCCTCAGATCCAGAACTCTCCTCTCTATTGATTTCTTTGCAAATATCTAGGACGTTTCCAAGAACTCCAGATCCGGTTTTTTCCTCATCGGATTCTGCAGAGCGTTGGCGCTTGGAGGTGGAGTTGGAGTCGGTTTGTGAAGCACCCTTGCGCTTGCGGTTGGTCATTTTTGGAGTGGAGTTGAGTGGATAAACAGATAATATGCAGGTGGAGAAGATGAAGGTGATGGTTGACGGCAGTTGACAACAGTTGACGGGGGTTTTCCACGAGATTTCCGGCGGCGCGGCTGACGGCGGTTTAGGGTAAAAGGCCCGAGAGAGAATGGTAAATGGCGGTGAAAAATTGGTGGACTAATGGTAAAAAATTAGTTTTGTTGAAACCCTATAACCCGCGACCCTAAACCCTACCCGCACGCGACCCGCGGATCGGTTCCTACCCGGTCCGCCTCTTAAGGTTAAAATCGTCCGAAATCAGAAAAGGGCCAAAATTTAAGTATTTTCAATTAGTGGCCATAAATTGTGTTTTATGCTTCATTTTGGCTACCTCAAAATTTTTCTCTAATAAAAATGTGTTTCAAGATATTCAACCTCCTAAGCCAAATAGAGTGGACAATTATGTGAAAAAGATAAAATCTTTTAGGAGGTGTATTCATCACAAAATGCTTCTGGACTTCTCCCAGCCTCAAACATCCTCACATACTTCTCTTCCGACATACTCATTAATATCGTTTTAATATTCGCTATACTCTCCACCTCTTTCGCTAGTGAGAACTCGCCCCAATTGATCACGTCACTGAGTGACGGGATGTACCCATCGGATATCAAAATCGGGATGCACTGTGAGTAGATCGCCTCCACTACCCGCGGGCTAGCAACTTGATAGCCACTAGAACACATGCAAAACTAGGGATGACAATCGGGTACGACGGGCATGGATAGTGGCTATCTATATCTATACCCGCGAACTAAATGGCTAGTGAATTTTAAACACAAAATTACTCGTGGATATCAAATGCTATCCAAACCCACCCACCACCCGCGGATATCCGCTACCTGTCGGGTATCCGTCAACCTACTATCCGTCGGATACTCGCCACCCGCTATCCACCGGATACATGCGAAACAACACAAAAAAAATCATCACAAATAATATAGTTCAAATCCACATCTTGCATTGATGTTCAAATTCACAAATTCAAAACTTGTATTTTAAGGGTGTTTCGTGGGTATTTCACTGGTATGTCGTGGGTATTTCGCGGGTAAATGGGTTTCGCCGGTATGGATAGTAAGTATCCAAACCCATACCCACGAACTAAATGGATAGTGAATTGTAACCACGAAACTATCCATGGATATCAAATGTCTCTCAAACTCGCACCTATTAGGGTCGGGTAGTTACAGATATCCGTTACCCACAGGTGAATTGCCATCCCTAGGCAAAACCTACTGCTCTTCAACATGGTTTCATAAGAAACATTTGTTGGGAGCTTATCATAGACCTTCATTTAAGGGTCCTTACCTTTCCAATGCCCCAATAGGAGGTGCCTTATGTGGCCGTGCAAGCTGCCTGTGAAGAAAGCTAGGAACGACCGCTGCAGAGGCGGAGCGCCACCAAGAAGCTAACCGCTCTCCAGTCTCCCCCCCCCCCCCCTTTGTCTTGAGGTTGATCTCAGGCAATGATGCATCTTTCACAGGATTGAAGCCTTATGAGGTATTAGCATTGCACAAAACTCTTATTGAATTGTGGAATAAGTTTGGCACATGCCTAGTTGAGAATGGACCTTGAAAATGTAGCATACATTCATACATTCAGGATCAAATTAAGAAAATTGGGGGCATGAGGTGAAGAAAAAATAGTATATATGAAATAAATTTTATAAAGTTCATTTCATCTTTATGCTTTTTTCAAACTGCAAGTAAAAGTACTTATTAAATTTTTATATTAATAACAGATGATTCTCAATAGATAATTTATTTAATCTATTTAATTTATTTTGTGACATAATTGATCTTAAACAAGGCTAAAAATCTATTTAAGTAATTTAGCTATGAGCCTATGCTTAGTAATATTCAATAAGTAAAATATGCATTAGGAACAAGTCTAACTTTTTAAAAATTCCTTCATTAAAAAATACCAACTAAACTAAAAATTTAAAAACAATAATAAACTATGAGTTAAGAGATAGAACACTCGTGATTTGATGAAGTTTATTACTCCCTCCGTCCCCAAAAAGTTTGCTTCAATTTTCTTTTTGGGGTGTCCCCCAAAAGTTTGTCTCAATCTCCTTATTTTTTTATTTTTGTACATGACTCCACCATCTACTTTACAATTACAATCCTTTAAACACTATTTTTGTATTGGTCCCACAATCAAATAACTTTTTACCAGCTTTTATTAAAATTTGTGCCGCTCCCCTTAGAGCAAACTTTTAAGGGACGGAGGAAGTATAATTTTTAATATTTATTATAGTGATTTTTGGAAGAATAACAAAAATTTTGAAGCACTTATGCAGCTATTTATGAATGTGATTTAATGAGATATTTTGGAAATATAAGAAATCCAATTTTGTGCTGAGAATGAATTGATCCCTAAACTTTTAAAGAGTAAAATAAACCTTTACCACTGTACCATTATAAGTTAATGGTATCAATTTTGTTAAAGGTGACAACATAATAACCAAGAAGCGGTTTTAACTAACTGCTTAAGTTAGTTAAAAATAGAGCCGTTGGGAGCTGTGGTATGCTGCTGCATTCTGTTTCAACTAAGTTAGTTTTAATAGGAGTTTTTCATTTTTCTGTAACACGACATCAGTGTGAGAAATAGAGAGAGCTTGAGATCTAGAGAAAAGCTTGAGGGGAAAGAAAATGAGAGGTTTTATTCTTCGAGTTTTCGATCTGTTTTTCTTGAGTGATTCTTGTATTTTGAGTGCTCTTCCATAATCAATAAAGCAATAGATTAACCCTCCGCTGACGTAGATTCGCAAGAATCGAACCCCGTTAAATCTCTGGTGTTCTTTTCTTTTCGATTGCAAATGCTCGTTTTCGTTCTTGGCTTATCAGCCGAAGTTGATTTGTTGATCACAAATAAGATATATTATATTATACTCCATCCGTCACAAAAATATGAACATTTTGTCATTTTGGGACGTCTCACAAAAACATGAACATTTCTATTTTAGTACACTACTCCATCACAATCCATTTACTTTTCATCTCTGCTTTTTATAAAGTGGGATCCCTTTTCCACTCACAATACACTTTTCTCTAACATTTCTTAAAACATGTGCCACTTACAAATGTTCATGTTTTTGTGAAACGAATGGAGTATATAACGTAGCTTTATTTCCGTCGGAGGCCTAAGATGGCCGCCTCACTGGGCAATCGGCCCTGCAAACATCTTTTTTTTTAATACATTAACAATATTAAATAAAAAAATTTAAAGACTGCGCCACAGGGAACTCGAACTCAAGACCTTTGGCCTTAGATATTAAGCCCTTACCGCTTGGCCAATACACACACCCCTGCAAACATATCTCATATTATACTAGATTGATCAAGAGAGAGAGAGAGAGAGAGAGAGAGAGAAGGAGAGAGATACCCAATCATGGCAAGAAAGCATGAAATGATCAGCTCCAAGGCTAGAATTCCAAAAGGGACGCCTCAAAGAAAGCATGTGCACAAAATTAGCAAGAACTTCAACTATGGCATCTCTATCCTTACTTTCTGCCTTACACAGATGCTGAACCATCACAACAACACTCAAGGGTAAGAAAAACATGTGCGCTCGCCTCGATAAACCCTACTTCTCTCTATTTCATATATGAAATTTTCCTCTGTGGAGCATATGCTTTT
Source organism: Salvia miltiorrhiza (assembly GCF_028751815.1). Classification (NCBI taxonomy): domain Eukaryota; kingdom Viridiplantae; phylum Streptophyta; class Magnoliopsida; order Lamiales; family Lamiaceae; genus Salvia; species Salvia miltiorrhiza. The sequence continues at coordinate 4,739,378 of NC_080388.1, forward strand.
GCATGGCCCATTGTGGAATATTGGCATTTTTCCTTCCTCATATACATATATCTTGAACACCTTCTCCATTTCTTCATAGCTCCTGCAACCCAAAACCTACTTTAATCCCTCAAATAACCTATCAAAGTGTATGCTTGGAGCTAAGTAAACTTGGTAGTCAAGCACCTTATCCACTTCTTTAAAATGGAACTTTTGACTAAGTCTTTTTTGTTCAATCTTCTGTAATTATAGATTTAAATAAATTAACTCTAACAATCTTTGTAACATTTAGCCTTATTTCTAGTATAATAGAGACTAAGTTTGAGATTTTTGTGATATTACAACTAGAAATACCCTGAAACTTTCAAAATGCTCTCTAAACCCTCAAAGTATCAGAGTTTTATCAAATATATCCCGCATCTCTTTTCCGACCACCAGAAATATGACGTGGTTCGCCGGATGCCACAGTGTAATTTAAAATCTATTTTTTTTAATCCATGTCATTTTTTTATTCTCTTTTTTTAATCCATCCTGGAAATTAATTTAGGGCTAATCGAGTGTAGTCTAAAAGGGGCGAGAAAGGCGTAGCATCTACTGCCGCTGCCGCTGCCTTGACGTCGAGATCGACGGAGAAAGAGGTCGCCGGTGATGGCATAGAGGATGCGGCGAGTCGGCAGGAGAGGACTCCGTAGCATCGGACCAGAGCGGCGACAACCTCGGCTTTAGAGGGGCCTCCGACAACCGCAAGGGAGGAGAGGGTCCCCAACAGAGGAAGCGCGGCGACGCTGTGAGCAAACTCCAGCAGCGGCGGCGAAAATCTAGAACATAAGAAAAGAGAGAGCAGAGTCGATGTTGACCTGAATCGAAAGGCTAGGGCTCGATCCATGAGCAGATGAAGGACTTTAGTGGTGTTGCGATTTTCGGCCAAGGGAGGCGCGGCGACGTCAACCCCGGGGCGGTGACCGGCAATTTCAGACGAAGGATCTAGGGCTCGACATTTTCCCTTCAATTATGTGCTTTCAGCGAGGAATTAAAGAGGGATCTGGGATGCAGAGATAGACAGAAGGCGACTCAGGATGCCGTGGAGAAGCGCCTCAAAGTCCGGCACGGGATCCACCTCGGCGGGGGCGGGGTGGAGGCCGACGGCGGCGCTCCTCCAGCAGGGCGGTCAACCCGCCGATTTGAGGCGGCGGTAGCAGCCCCACGCGGCGTTTCAGGGGGCGGCGACCTAGACTTCGGGCGAAGCAGCAGCAGATCCGAGCGGCGGCGTTGCTTCAGCAGCGGCGACGTCGGGGTGACGGTGGTTCCAGGCGTGGTAGCACGGCGCGACAATGATCGAGAGCGAGAGAGACGAGAGATGTGTGTGGGTGTGTTTCAGCGATGAAGAAGAAGAAGGGGCGTTGGCTCAAGCAGAGAGACGCCAGCGTGGAGGCGGACGGCGCCGGTTCGCGCCGATCGAGCATTCGCTGGCCTCAGGCGGCGGCGGCAGAACCGAGAGAAGGGAAGGAGATGAGCTGCGTGAGTTTGGTAAAAGAAAATCGTGAGACAATCATGTATTTTAATTTTCAGAATAAAAGAATGACATGGATTAAAAAAAGAGAATAAAAAAATGACATGGATTAAAAAAAATAGAATTTAAATTACATTGTGGCATCCGGCGAGCCACGTCACATTTCTGGTGGCCGGAAAAAAGATGCGGGATATATTTGATAAAATCCTGATAGTTTGAGGGTTTAGAGAGCATTTCAAAAGTTTCAGGATATTTTTGATAAAGCGGGTATAGTTCAAGGTTTAATATGATATTTACCCTATTTTTTTTTTCTAACAACAAAGGTCTACTTTTGAATCTGTATCCATTTCACTTTGGTATCATTCAATGGAGGAAACTAGATAGCTTGTTTATTATACCAGTTTAGAATAGAGGGAAAATAAAATTGAACAAAGTTACATATTTCTTATTTTGATATTCAACCTCCTAAGCCAAACAGAGTGGACAATCATGTGAAAAAGATCAAATCTTTTAGGAGGTGTATTCATCACAAAATGTTTCTGTACTTGCCCCAGCCTCTCAAACATCCTCAGATACTTCTCTTCCGACACACTCATCAGTATCGTTTTAATATTCGCTATATTCTCCACCTCTATCACTAGCGAGAACTCGCCCCAGTTGAGCACGTCGTTGAGTGGTGGGACGTACCCATCGGATATCAAAACCGGGATGCACTGTGAGTAGATCGCCTCCACCACCCGCGGGCTAGCAACTTCATAGCCACTAGGACACAGGCAGAACCTGCTGTTCCTCAACATGGTTTTATAAGAAACATTTGTTGGGAGCTTATCATAGACCTTCATTTGAGGGTCCTCCTTGCCTTTCCAATGCCCCAAGAGGAGGTGCCGTATGTGGCCGTGCAAGCCGCCCGCGAAGAAGGCTAGGAACGGCCGCTGCAGAGGCGGAGTGCCACCGAGAAGCCAGTCACTCTCTTCCCCTGTCTTGAGGTTGATCTCAGGCAATGATGCATCTTTCACAGGATTGAAACCTTCTGAGGTATTGGCATTGCACAAAACTCTTATTGAATTGTGGAATAAGTTTGGAACATGCCTAGTTGAGAATGGACCCTGAAAATGTAGCATACATATTCAGGGCTGAATCAAGAAAATTGGGGGCATGAGGCGATGAAAAAACAGTACTCCCACCGTCCCACTTCAAATGTTCAGTTTCTTTTTGGCACGGTTATTTAAGAAATAGTTAATTAGATTATTAAGTGGTCTGGTATAGAGTTGAAAAGGTGATGTGAGCCCCAAAGATTCTCACTTTTTGAGAGTAATTTTTCCATAAAATGAAACAAGACATTTGAAGTGGGACAACTCAAAAAGGAAAATAAGACATTTGAAGTGGGACTGGGGAGTATATAAAATAAATTTTATAAAAGTTCATTTCATCTTTTATGCTTTTCCAACTGTAAGTAAAAGTATTTGTTAAATTTTTATATCAATAATAGATCACTCTCAATATATAATATACTTAATCTATTCAATTTATTTTGTGACATAATTGATCTTAAACAAGATTTAATCAATTTTAATTTTAAAAATCTTATTTCAGCATAATTCAGCGGAAGCTACTATTATAGCGATGATTAGAAATATTCAATGAGTAAGATATGCATTAGGAACAAGTCTAACTTTTTAAAAGTTCTTCCAATAAAAAATATAAACTAAACTAAAAATTTAAAATCAATAATGAACTATAAGTTAAGAGATAGAACACTCGTGATTTGATGAGATCTGTTATAATTTTTAATTTTAATTTATTATAGTGATTTTTGGAAGAATAACAATTTTCGAAGCACATCTATTTATGAATGTGATTTAATGAGATATTTTGAAAAGATAATAAATTAATTTTTGTGTTGAGCGTGAATTGATCCCTAAACTTTTAAAGGGTAAAATAAACCTTTACCATTGTACCCTTACGGTGCGTTCTCTTTGGTTGTAAATTTATCATGAGAAAATTAAGGATAAACAAAATTTCATCCTTTAAATCCTTCATTTCTTTTTCATCATTTTTTATTTGACCTTACTTTTACACTACAAAGGAGAGATAATATTATCCCTCCAAAAATGGTGTAATAATATTATCCATCATTTATAGTAAAAATGAGGAATGAGTAAGGGTTAAGTAGGAAATGAGGGTAAAAAAATGAAGGATTTATAAAAGGTGAAATTTTGGTTATTCCTCATTTTTCTCATGATAAATTTACAACCAAAGAGAACGCACCCTTATAAGTTAATATCAATTAAACAGATAATATATATATAACAGAGCCTTATTTTCATCGGAGCCCTAAGACGACCGCCTCACCGGCCAACCGGCCCTGCAAACATCTCTCATACTATACTAGAGAGAGAGAGAGAGAGAGAGAGAGAGAGAGAGAGAGAGAGAGAGAGAGAGAGAGAGAGAGATACCCAATCATGGCAAGAAAGCATGAAATGATCAGCTCCAAGGCTAGAATTCCAAAAGGGATGCTTCAAAGAAACCATGTGCACAAAATCTGCAACAACTTCAACTATGGCATCTCTATCCTTGCTTCCTGCCTCATACAGATGCTGAACCATCACTGCAACACTAAAGGGCAAGAAAAACACGTGCGCTCGCCTCGGATCACGTGTTCGATAAACCCTACTTTTGCATGGCCCATTGTGGAATATTGGCATTTCTCCTTCCTCGTATACATAAATTTTGAACACCTTTTCCATTTCTTCATAGCTCCTGCAACCCAAAACCTACTTTAATCCCTCAAAAAAATAAGGGATAGCTATTTTTTACGTGTAAATACACAAGCTTTCAGTATTTTTTAGTTTTTCCCACGAACTTCATTTCTTTTCTGATTCTTCCCACGAAATGCATTTTTCCCATATTTCTCACTTAATGATAGAGTTTTTAGATGATCAAATTAAAACTTTCCAATTTCTTGTCACAATGAAAATTTTGAATTTTAATTTTTAACCATAACTATAAACTCGTTGAGAAATATGGTAGGATAGAATATTTGGATCTAAATATCACATTAAAGATTTTCAATTTCTCGATTGGATAAAAAAATTAAATTACTAATATTTTAACCATAATTAATAATGAATTTTGAGAGAAAAAATAAATTTCGTGGGAAAAATCAAAAGAGTATTAAGTTGGTAGGAAAAATTAGAAAATGCTGAAAGTTCATGTAGCTATAACCAAATAATTTAAATTAAAAATTAACATGTGTACGTTGCATAGACAATAATATGCCACATAGAAGCCAAGTTAGTTACAAAAGTTCGTATATTTAGATTCAAAAAGAAAAGTTCATGGGAAAAACTAAATAATATAGATCAAAAGTTAATGTATTTAAACGCAAATAACCCAGATATTAATTAAGACAATTGATCACCTAAGAAATGCATTAGCATTCCTATAAAGAGGGCCCTTGAGGAATATGATCATCTGCTATCAACTGAGGCTTATTTGCAGCAGCTTCTCTAATGGAAGAGCGCGCTTTCGCAAGAATCGCCTCGCTTTTCTCCAACCTCTCTTGCTCTCTTTGCTGCTTCTTCCCCCAAAAAGCTACAAATAATCATCATATATATGCCACATTTGGAAATTAAAATATATAAAGTAATTAATCCTACATTTGTGTGTTGATGATGAGCAGTGGAAGCTTCTAGAGACGACGAATTCGAGCTGAAGAAGGCAAAAGAGTTTTGAGGATTAATGAAAGGTGGAACAACAAGTGAGATGATCAGAAGCAAAGGGATGAGTATTAGAGAAATAGAAATGGAGAAATATTGCAACTTCTTTTGAGTTTGAGGCCACATTATAATTTCATTCTTAATTTTCACATACTATATATTTATAAGTGAGAATCAAACAGTTGTGATTAATGCAGCTTAAGCTTAATTCCTTAGAGTTCAAGTTTTCTTCATTTTTACTACATTTATTTACAGGCTCATGATCCAATAAACGCCAGTCAAAACTACCTAAGCCAGTTTTTTTTTTTTTTTTTGAGTGATGCTAAACAACCATGTTATGGCTACCAACGAACTATTTAAATAGAGAAAATTTTAATTAATTTAATATATATTTTTTAAAAATAATTATTTTACTATATTATTCATATTGTATCTATTTTTTTATATTTAATGGAATTTTTTTATTTTAAAAAATTATAAAAAAAAAATAGCTACTCCAATGTTGACAATATTGTAAAATAACTAAGTACAATTTGTTATTTAGAAAAATAAATTAGAAAGATTTTTTTTTTCTTAATTAACTAGTTTGCGGATAGTTACAATATGATTGCATAATTTATTTATTTATTTTTAAATAACAAGAATTTGTCAATTGAGTTGTTAAAGTTGTATAAGTTGAAATTCATGCATGCTTGAATATCTAAACATGAATTTCAACTAAAAAGTCTTAAATTTTGGTAATATCTCTCAGTAATTATCGAGAGATGGGTTCTTTGGTAAAAAAATATTTTTTTGTAGTGGATATTCTAGATCGAGTTATTTAAGCTCGTCGAAATAAAAATATATATATACAAGACTAGGAATTACTATATATTCATATTAACAATTAATTGATATCTATTAATGTTGAAATTTATTGTTGTTATTCCCAAAGCAAACGACAAGGCAACACAAAATGTGGCGCAAAGAAAGCTTTTGGAGATTGGGAGTCCGTCAAGCCAACGACTTCTCTAATATTTTTCATATTTTGCTAAAATTAAAAGTAACCAAAAATTTCAAAATTCTTATAATTAAACATCTCTTCAATCTCCTACTTGTGACACTCATTTCGTTTTTTTTTTTTTTTTTTTTGAAACCGACACTCATTTCGTTTTCAATTAGCTATTTCTTTGAGTTTAATATATATATACTTGCATATATACTTAAAATGTAAAGGGCCCAACAAAAACCAAATTCGGACAAAGGCCATGTGACAATCCTAAGAGTTTAAAATTGTACACATATATATTTTCTATATAAACTCTAAATACTACTCCATATTTAATATTGTCACACATTAATCATCTACGAAATAAAGTAAAAGTAGATATCACACTAGAAGGTAATGTAGAAAGTAATAGATGATCTAAATTGAATACTATTATAAGTTGTAAATTCATGATATGCATCACACATTGATTCTAAGATTCAACCTTCTCAACCAAAGTGAGTGAAGCATCATATTGAACACATCATATCTCTTAGGAGGATCATTCACCACAAAATGGCGCTGCACCTCCCTCACCCTCCGCCGCAACTCCGCGTACCCGTCGTCTCCGATCTCCGTCAAGATCCTCTTCAACTCCGGCAGCTCCGCCACCGAGACTCGGACCGAGAACTTGCCCCAATCAAGCACATCACTAAACGGCAAGACATAATTCTCAGACACCAAAACCGGCACGCACTCGGCGTATATGGCCTCCACAATCCTAGGGCTAGCCACCTCGAACCCACTAGGGCAAATGCAATACTTGCTCCTCTCCATCATCTCTTTGTAAGAAAATTTGGAGTCTTTAGGCATCTCTTCCCACACTATGATATCATTGTCTTTGTCCTTCCAATGCTTGAAGATGGATGGCCTAATCTTGCCGTGTAATCGGCCGGCGAAGAACGCCAGTACGGTCCTGTTCGGAGATCCGGTCGTCGTTAGCCCAGAGATGTCTCCCGTCGGGAGATTGATCTCCGGGAACGACACGTCTTTCCTCGGGTTGAAAAACTCCGAGGTATTCGCATTGCATAGCGCTCGTATCGATGTGAAGTACAAGTGGTGCACGCACCATGTCGCCCGTGGACCCTACATTATCAAAATACGCGCAAGTGAGCCCAGTATTTTTCAAAAAATGACGTCACCAACTTATGTTGTCACTTCAAAAACCTCAAAAAAAAAGAAGTCTGATTAAGCATAATAATGTGTCACCTTGCCAGAATCTGTATAATTCAATATAAAATAATAAAATAAACTCTAAGCTCTAAGAATCCAGCGAGATGATTCATCATTCTATCATAAAGTGGGACATAAAGCATACTTTTTTCAAAGTTGAGGGTTCTTGAAGTCGGGGACACAAACTATGACATACGTACCCAATCATGACACGAGAGCATGAAATGGTCGGCGCCAAGGCTTCGATTCCAATAGGGATACTTATCGGATATAATGGCGACGTAGTCCCCGATGACCCGTTCGAGCACGGCCTTGTCGCGCTCGACTGGGTCAAACAAGTGTTGGAGGATCATGACCACACTAAAAGGGAGGAAATAAAGATGAGCTTGATTAGGATCCTCAGTCCTCAAATTATGACTACTCTTGGATTCAATTAATCCAATAAATATGCCTTCTGTGGAGTATATGTTCTTGGTGGGCCCATAGTGGAACAAAGGGGCCTCGCCTTCTGAATATACGTATATTTTCATAATCTTCTCCATTAACATGTAACTCCTGCAAAATATATCAAATTTCTTTAATTTTACTTCTTTCTCCAAATTGTGGACCTACATCCAATCCAATTTTATATACTAAATCTTCACATAAAAAATAATGGGAATATGAGAATAATAATATATATTACCCAATTGTGACTTCATAAGTTCATGGAGTATATTGTAAATTAAACCTTATGAAACTTCATATATTAATTAATGTATTTTCTCGATAAACAAGAATATATTAATTATGTTGGCAGACACTAACATGGTGTTGATCTTGCATGTATATCTCATCGAATTAATATATAAATAAACATAATAATTTAATAAAAAACTAGACTTGGAATTCACATTTTACAATAACAAGAAAGTATTGCAATCGGTTCGGATAGTATATGCACATACATATAATACCAAACGAAAGACTAAAATACTCCATTAGTTACATAGAATTTATAATAGAAAAATCACTAAAATTCTCAATAAAAGTCACTAAATTATAATAGAAAAATCGAAATTAATATTAGAGATATTAATAATGGAATTTTTTTTGAGATGGGATATTAATGAATTAATAATTACCTTTGGAAAACATAAGAATTCCTATAGATTTTTCCTCGAGGCACATAATCTGCGTCTTGTGCAAGTGGAGGAGAATCGCGACTCTTAAAAATCGCATCTTTGATCAGCGCTCTCGCCGTAGCGAGATCCGCTTCTATTTTGCCCATATTTTTGTCTCTTTCCATTCCTCTTCTTCTCATCGTTTCTTCATTCAACTCTTTCACTAATTTCTCAACAACCTTCTGCCTTTTGGGATTCTGTTGCATACACAAAAGTGGTTATTATACAAACTAGATTTATAATTAATTCAAAAACGTGTCAATGAGATTCGAACAATGAACTTTGAATTCGTTCAACAAAGCGATGAATCATAATTTAAGAGCTGAAAACGATTCATGTAATTATGGACCTATTTGAACCACTATATTTGCAAACGAAGAATCGTTCTCATATCCCTTGATGGATGAATGCAGCACTTAAATTCGAATATCACGAAAAATGTAATTCTCATGATAACCACACCCAGTTTGTCACATATCAAGAATATGTATATATGAGTAAAAGAATAGGCTTATTTGATCAATTAAACCAAAAAAAGAAACATATATATATAGAGGTGGTGATAAATGGAAGTACTTATACAGTGAAGGTAGGGTAGAAAGCCATGTTGGGATTCTTGGTCGTCGGCGGAGGCGGCGGCGGTGGTGGAGGGGCGGAGGAGGAGGCGGAGAAGGAAGAAGGGTTCCATGCCCATGGGAGAGATGGGAGAGAGGAGAGAGAGAGATTTGTGGATGTGTTAGTGAAGAGAGCCAAGAAAGCTATGGCTAAAGCTGTGAAAGCAAGAATTTGGATGCATTGAGATTTAGTGAAGCCTTTAACTCTACACAAACCTTCAACAACACCCATCATTGGCTCTGTGTTGTGTGACTTTGTCTTCTTCTTTGTTTTTTCAGTTACAAGAGAAATCCTAGGTGGTCGGAAATTAATAGGATCCTTCCAATTATAGATGCCAGCTAATCTTGCCCAATTAATTCTGCAATATCTCTCAGATTAAATTAAATATGTTAGTATGTTATAGTACTATTCATTTTCTATTATATATTTTGATTTTTTGTGGTAATTGAACAAATGTAACATGTATTGATGTCAGAGATGATGTATCAAACTAGGAAATATGCCAATAAGAGGTATAGACGAGGTGAATAAGAAACAATATGACATACAAATATTATAATAGAGAAATGGAATTCGTGTTATATATATTTACACATGGAGTGGTTAGGTTGTAAACCACTTTTAGAATATGAAATATGAATAAATTTATACCATTTTGATCTATTCATAATATAATTAATTGTTGAGATTTAATCTTTGAAAAATCGTGAGTAAATATTTGAATTCTATGTAAAATGTCCGAATTTCGAACTTTAAAATTTTCGCTCTATATGGAATTCGAACCCAATAACTTGAATTCATCCTGCAAAGTGATGAACCAACCATAAATTTTGACTATCTAAAGGTTAGAAATAATTTCTATTTTAATTTTAAAACAAGTTTTTATTTTAGCACATCTCTATTTACGTATTACATTATGTAGAGTATTCATATGTTAAAAAAAAAATTGATCAGAAAAATAATACCTATATTAAAAAATGGTACCAGTGGTACCAAGAGGTTACATAATGTGACGAGAAATACTCTTTAAAAACCATTCCTGAAAACTAATTTCTAACTCCACCAATTCAAAGATTTTACTCCAACTCCAAAAACTAGCTTTAATATCTCCTATCATCTTGTTTACCTCCCAATTCTTACTTTCGAATCTACTTTCATTTCTCCCTTTCCAAATAAGCCAAGTAGTGCACGCCCAAAGTGCCGATAAGAACTTCGTGTTGTTCTTCCTCATCCCAAGATTTGTGAAGGCTTCAAAGTGTGCTTCAACGTTGTTTGGTCGAACTGAATCAACTCCCACCCATTTTTGGATTTCATTCCATACCATTTCTGTCTTCGGGCACCGGAGGAAAAGATGATGAGTTGATTCCTCCTTTTGGCAACATGCATTGCACATAACTTCCTCCTCTCCAATCGGAATCCTCTGTTTAAGTCACAGGTAGGCAACCGATTTCTCAAAATTCTTCATGCCGTGACTTTAGCCTTTTGTGGAGAGCGGATCTTCCATGCTTTCACATATTTCTCCGTGAGGCTTGTCGTCGTTCTCTCCTCCAGTCGCATTTCCATGATGATTTTATATGTTGAACTCGTGGTGAAAGCTCCTTCTTCTTCTGCATTTCAGTTCCATCCGTCGTCCAAACCTGCGCATATAGTTTAATACTGGATACAGCAACGGTTAGATCATTCACCAACTCAACTTCTCTATTGAAAATTTCTCTCCTCCACCTCCATTTCCACTCCCAAATATCCCCCACCCAAATTCTCATTTCACTAATTAAGGCTTCTTTTTTAGAACTAAGATTATAAAGTCTAGGAAAAGAAATTCTCAATGGTTTGTTCCCCACCCACCTATGTTCCCAGAATTTCGTCTCCCTGCCATTCCCGACCTTTATTTGTAGATGATTCACAAACCAAGACCCGTCTGTCCCCTCCCCCCTACTACTATTTTCGCCCACCATCCTCTTTTATACCCCCGATTTCCCCCAAGTTCCATACCCTCCTCCCCCCACAGGATATCCCCATATAAAGACCTCACTATCTTTGCCCAAAGTTGGTCACCCCCCACTAGATACCTCCAAAGCTATTTCTTAACCAACGATTCGTTAAACCACTCAAGATTTCTAAAACCAAGACCCCCTTCCTGCATGTTAACACAAAGCTCTGACCATTTCACCCAATTAATCACCCCAGAATTTGATCTCCCTCCCCCACAAGAATTTGGCACACAAGTAGTTGATATTTCTCACGGTAGTTTTAGGAATCAAATCAAAGGAGAGCTGATATACAGGAATTGTCTGCAGTACCGATTTAACCAAGATTATGCGCCCTGCCAACGCGAAATTCAAATTCTTCCAGCTTTCGATTCTTTTCTTTATCTTCTCCTCCAGAAAACTCCAGTATTCATATGTTAAAATATCCACCTTAATAATTTTGTACATGGAAAATACTTACTTTTATAAAAACAATGTAGAATGTACTCAAATTTAAGTGAAATGACAAATACACCCTTAAATGTTGGTTGCTTTGCATGCATGGATTTTTTTTTTTTTTTTTTTGTATGAAAGTTCTTATACAAAGGGTACTTGTATGAGAAAAGTTAATAGTCGCTCCGTTCACGAAAAGTATGACATTTGTTTTTTCATTTTTGGTGTCCATCAAAAGTATGACACTTTTATTTATAACTAGAACATGACTCTACATATTTTCTTCATATTTTATTCTTACAAATACCCATTTATTTACAAAATAATCACCCTTAATTCAATCTCAATCACTCATTTAATGCAACAATGGGATCCTTTCTTTGCTACATAAAAATTACCATTCATTTTATTAAAATATTTGCCCACCAAAAATGTCATATTTTTGGTAGACGAAGGGAGTCACACATTTCTTACGCAATTGTTGAAAAAGCACGTCGGTAGACATATGATTAATTAAATTGTGTATTAAATTAAAAACACAAGTGAATCGAACTTCGAATTTCTTGATACTTTGAATTCATTGTCTGAGTTAAACTATTTAAAAATAGGTTTAAACAATTATTAAAATTTTCTCGGTTTATATTAAAAAAAGTGAAGCTAAAAGGAAGAGTTTAGACAGAGCATTAATGAGAGGTGGTAGGCTATGGCTATCTATCACATTTTGGAAGGTCCGCTAATTAATGACGGAAAACTACTAACTAATTAAGTGACAAAATCGATGATTAATGACACAAACTACTAATTAATTACACCACCCACTTCCTTTTTTTTTGAAACCACTTCCTCACATTATAATACAAATGTCTGAATTCAGACAATATTCAAAGTGTTAGATATTAAACGTGTAAATTGAGATTTATCCATTTGTTAATAAGCATGGCCGACGCAGAAAAAAGTTTTGGTAGAGGTTAGATTTTTCAAATTTTAAAGTTCGAGATTTTATAAGACAATTTTTTTATGATTCGATTAGATGAAAGGAGATTTTACATAAAATTTAACAGATTGTCTCCCCCCCCCCCACTTGTGTGTGCCATTGTTAATCGTCGATTATAAATTATTTTAAAGAGTTTATACGGTTCACCAACGTATAAGATGTTTTAAAATTTTATTTCAAAGAGTTTATAAGTTTCAACGATTTATAAAATATTTTAAAAATTTATTTAGTTAAATAATACGAATAAGCTTTTAATTTTTTAAACAACTTATGAGTTGTTTTAGAAAAACTTATAGCACAAACAACCACCCTTCAAGTATCCATTATAAATAAATCTTATTATCAAGTAAATGTTTCATTTCAAAATATCGCAATAAAATGATGTCATATTTTTTATTATCCTTATTATTTATGCAAATTATTAACTTGTTGAATTTTTTATGCCAATAGTTAGAGATTACCAAAAAAAAAAACAATATTTTGATAGTGACAGACACTCTCTTGGGTGAATAAGTCCATAAAAATATAGAATTATTAATTAAGATTGCGGCCCAAGTAGCCCAACAAGAATTGGGCGACCAAAAAAAGCTAAACATAGTTTAAAAGATAAAAAAAAAATAGAAAATAATATTAAGGTCCAAGGTTGTCTTGTCTAGTCAGCAGGTTCCCGCCAAAATGACGCGTGCTCACCTGCTTTTCGCGGGAATCCCACTTCCGCCGCGACACGTGGCGCGAGCCCATCTCCCCCGCTGCCACCAAGCGGTTTCTTTCCCACAAAGATAATATATACTTTCAAAATCCACTGCTTTTCATCTGATTCAATAAACAAAAGTGGTTGTTGATTGATCCCACAGCTGCTTTTTGCTTAGATGATAACTCAACCACCATAAACAAAAAAAATCCCACCTTTTTCCTATTGAAAATTTTGATGCTTTAGTTCATTTTCTTGAATCTTGAGGTAAGTATCAATGGAGGTGCCAATTGGGTTCGCCGCCAAGTGTTGGAGCTTCATCTCCTTCTTGCCCTTCTTCTTCTCTCTCTTCATTCTTGGCTTTCTCAAAGGTATAATATGCTTTCTACTTCTTCCCCAATCTCACCTTCTTACACATATTGCACATTAGGGTTTCCATGATTTACATAATAATCATAGAAATTGGTGGTTGTTGAGTTGAGCAGGGTTGATTGTATGTCCAATTGCTGTCACCATCATAGCAGTTGGAAACTCTGCAGTTGTAATAGGCCTCTGGCCTGCACATTTTCTCTGGACATACTACTGTGTCTCAAAGTAAGCCTTCTAAGCTCTAATCTATGGAGTTTGTTGTGATTAGATACAATTTTGATTTCTGCATAATGGTTTTTGTAAGCAGAAGCAAAAGAGTTGGATGGATTTTGAAGATTCTAGTGTTGGTTTCATTGCCTCTCCCCTTGATCCTCTGGCCTGTCATGGCAATGGTTGGGAGCATTCTTGGTGGGGTGGGGTACGGCTTCTTCGCCCCCTTGATTGCAACGTTTGAGGCCGTTGGAGCCGATGTCACCTATAAATGCTACCACTGCTTCATTGTGAGTCTTTGTTTTTGTTCAGATTTCTCATATAAACCTGCATTTTTGCAATATGTTCAAATTTGTTGGCTAGCTGTAAGAGATGGAGTTTTTAGGGAAAATTTGCTTTTCAAGATTAGCCTAGATAGATAAGAATATGACATGTTAATCCATTGTTTACTAAAACGGATCAAAACTTTGGAATATGTTATATGTGCAATTGATAGTGAGGAGCATTGTCAACTAGAATGCAAATTCGTTGGCTAGACGTGAGAGATGGAGTTTTTAGGGAACATTTACTTTTGAAGATTAGCCTAAATAGATAAAAAAAAAAAATAGCATTGGTTAATCTGTTATTTACTAAGATGGATCAAAACTTTGGGATATTCGATGTCCTTGATAAGTTTCTAGCATTTGATCTAATTTTGTTTGATTCATTTCTCATTGGAAAGTACTCAATCATTTGTCTTATCAATCATGAAAAGTAATATTGGATTAAAAGGCTTTGAAACTTTTCCCCTTAGTGTGGAGACATATCTCTAACTTGTTTTGTTGTAATTAACTAAGAGCAAGGCAAATATTTTTCAGGATGGCTGTTTTTCAACTGTTGAGGGTAGCTGTACAGTAGTTAGAGATTTTACAGATTTCTGTTTCCACTCTTACTTCTCCTACATGGATGAACTAAGCAAGGATGTGAACGAAGACGAGAAACCAATAGACATAGAGTGAGAAACTCATTCATGTAGAATAGTGTTAGTTGCTTTGTCACGGTAGAGATGCTTATTTAGAGCTTGGCTTTCAGGTTATGGAGGCTACCTGGCTGTTTCTTGGTTTCTAGTGTTGCGATTCTCGTAGATGTTCCTCTAATCACGGCGGTGGCTCTTTGGAAGAGCCCATATATGTTGTTTAGGGGATGGAAGAGGCTATTAGAGGATCTGATTGGCAGGGAAGGGCCGTTTCTCGAAACAGTCTGTGTCCCGTTTGCTGGTCTAGCAATCCTTCTATGGCCTTTGGCCGTGTTAGGCGCCGTCTTGGCTGCTTTCTTCTCGAGTTTCTTCCTCGGTCTTTATGCTGGAGTCGTTGTTCACCAGGTATATATAACGTTGTTCCTTCCCTCTGTATCGCTGACTAGTGTCGGGTATCAATGATATGATTGTCCCGTCTAGGAAGATTCGCTTCGGATGGGTCTTGCTTACACTGTGGCGGTGATTTCTTTGTTTGATGAATACGCGAATGACTTGCTTGATTTAACGGAGGGTTCGTGCTTTCCCAGGTATATATACCGTGTAGACTCTTTACATTTTGGAATTTCCTCGATGAGGAGAGTCGAACAATGATTTTGACTGTGTTCGACCTTCTTGACAGCCAGGCCTCAGTACCGTCAAAAGACGAAGCCTTCAAGCGGACTGGAGAAAAAGAGGTCGCTCGATAGCCAAGAAGGCTCACGCTCACGCTCGTCTAAGCTAGTTTCGGAAGGATCAAGAACACTAAAACAAGCTATTCAACGATACACACCTGTGCAGGTAGGTATGCAAGTATTTGTTTTGATTTGAAGCATGAAAAGCAATAAGTTGACTGTGGTGTCATGGTAGGTATGGGATTGGCTCTTTAAGTCGTGCGAGGTGAACGGGAAAATTCTCCTACGAGAGGGGCTGATAGGCGCGAAAGATATTCAGGACTGCATGGTGAAAGGCGACTGTAAGAAGCTGGGCGTCGAGCTGCCTGCTTGGTGCATCCTACAGTGTCTCCTCACCTCGGCAAAGTCAGATTCCTCTGGCTTGATTATATGTGAGTTTTCAGTCCTGCTTTTGATGGTTTCATTTGGTTTCATGATAGTTAAACTGTGGTAACGTTTATGCAGCGGAGGAAATGGAACTTACGAGATCCAACTTGCCGAGAGACAAGGTGTTGGAGTGGTTTATCGGCCCGCTCTTCACCATGAAGGAGCAGATAAAGGGATTGCGATTGCAAGAAGACGAGGAGAGTTGCCTGAGAAAGCTGGTTTTAGCCTGCAACAATGACATGCCGGAAGACTGGGACGACACCGGGTTCCCGTCTACGGACAAAGTGAGAAGAGCACAACTGCAGGCTGTGATTAGGAGGTGAGTACGACATATGTAACACTTGCCTGTGTATGACTACAACATGATTTAAGAGCATGGTGCACTGTAACAGGCTGCAAGGGATCGTGGGTTCCATGTCGCGTCTGCCCACGTTCAGGCGACGCTTCAGGAATTTAGTGAAGGTGTTATACGTCGAGGCTATTCAGACGGGCATTCCGGCCAAGCATGCCAACACCACCTCAAGAATACATCTCTTTGTACGAGGGGGGAGAAGAGACAGACAAGAAGACATGGTGTGACCAGTTCTACATAGTATACTGCTAGTTTAGCTTTGTATGTTTCAATTAAACACCCTAAATCTATCTACCTGCTCATATCATATAAAAAAATTGGCATCCATATCTTTAATTTATCCACAACATATATCTTGATCTTTCTAAGCTTCAAATTTACATGCTAGCATAACAGCAAGGAACTTTCCTTCGACAAAGCCTGCTTCGTGTGCAAAATCAAAACCAGATATGGAGGTTAGGTGGAGTCACCTTCCGAAGCATCCGAGGACGGAGGAGGTGAGTGTCGAGGAAAGAAATCTTAGTCCGGCCGACCCTCCGGGGAAATAGGAGACAGCATAGTAGAGAAGAGCCAGCACCTAACACACAAAATATCATCTAGAATCACTACATCATGATTCAAACATAGTAAATAGTAATAACTATGTGTGTAGTGTACCTGTAACACAGAAAAGAAAACGGAAAGAAGGTAGCTGTGGAGCACCATGGATACATAAATGGTACCAACCATGCTGCCAAGAAATCCCAGTGTGAAAGGCAGTCTCTGTGGGAACAAACAACAAAAACCACAAACGCATATTACTCACCAAAACACAGAAACAGCAGTACCACAAACAACATTAAGGTAATTTTCGAGGTACCTCTTTCGACACCATGTGAGTGAGCTGATTCTTTGGACCCCTCAGGGCGAAAAAACGAACCAACGATCGAGGTACACCCGATGGTGAAGCAGATTGCAAATTTTTGAGGCTTCAGCACCATGACAGGAAGAAATATGGTGAAAGCAATGAAGATAAAAAAGAATCCAGCTGCAAGGAAGAACCCGAAATACACTAGAGATTTTCCCGATGGCACACTGCTAGTAGCAGAGCTGAAGCTCCCCGGCAACTCCCTCACCCCTTTTGAAACCCTGTTCAAGATAAGGGAACAAAACAAGAGTTTAGACTATAGATGACATGAAACATATACCTTCAAGTCAAGTAGGTTTTCTGCAAAGATTCAGGCAGAGAATGATATGTATTGAGGAGTTGGAGTTGGGGCAGTATTAAATGAAATCTCTGTTTGCAGGGGACGTAATTTAGGGGTTCAAAACTGCAAAATCGAAAATTTCAGAGGAGCAAATCAACCATCATCATGGTAAAGCGATAAGCCACATGTCCAACACCTTAAAATTGAAGTGAAGGGAATATATGTGTGATCCACTACTACCAACACCATAACTCTTATCAATATTGATATCTATTACTCTTAACAAGGAACAAAAAGCAAGATCCATCTACTTATCAGATTGACATGATATGATTTAATGGATTTGGACATGGAATGTATCCAATCTCTAACCTATGCATAACAAACAAACTTCCAATTCGTAACAATTGGGCGAAAGGCGTCAAATTGATCTCAGCAGAAAATCAAATTAGGGATTTGGATCGAACGAGACTTCACTGATTTTGAGGCAAACAGCAAAATTTTGAGCCATTGATCGGGGAATCATCGATTTTTCCAAAATTATGCCACAGTGGAAACCAACATAAAGATTTGCACAAGCTCAAAAGCGAAAAATGGATGCACATGAATCTTTTCTAGGTTTCGAAATTCCTACTTACACGCTGAATGTGGAAGAGACTCTGTCGTTGGCGGACCGCACAGCGGCCTCGAGATCGAAGGATGAATCGTCGGCCGCGGGCTCCGAAGCGGCGGCATACGCGTTCCAATCGGCGAGCAGGGACGACGACGTTTTTTCGAGATCGCTGCTTGGGCCGCCCGTGAACCACGACTGCGCTGTTTTCTGCATCTCGGTCTATTGCATACGGCTAATCGCGGAAAGACAAGGGATACGATAGTCGGAATACGCGGTGATTTTTTACGGCGAGCAATTCGGCGGCGGGCGGCGGCGCGGCGGTGTCTGATGATTGCGAGAGAAATGGATCTGATACGTTTACGACTCTGCGTACAGTTGCAGTGTTGTTAAATTATTTTCTTCAGCTGAGTAATTAAATTATTTATTATTTAAATTTTTACTACAAATTAAATTGAGATGGTAGTCGAGAATTTCAATTTGATTATATCGACGATAAGTAAAATCGATAATATATTAGAACATTTTAAAATGTCATTATTTATAACTAAATATAGTTTCAAATTTATATTTCAAGGGAAAATTATGATGAGTTTAATAAAGGATTCATGACCATATTAAAAGGTAAATTTGAATTGCATCATCGCGAAATGATTTATGTTTCAATGACAAATTTCTAGTAGAATTTTACGATCTTAAGACCATCGTTCAACTCATTAATGACACACGAAATCGCTTCTTGAATTTGAAACCTATGTAATTATAAAGGATGACGCTTTAATGTGTTTTAATATTGTGTCGCTTTTCTTAATTATCGATTTAGCTAAGAAGAATTTTTTTAGTGCCAACTCAGCTTTAATTTAGGAGAAATTTAGAATCGCATGCAAAAATCAAAATGTTTAAAAAATTGAATATTTTTGTTGGAAAAAAAAAACATAGTATGTTACTACAATTTAAAAAAATCTTCAAAATTAGTATATTTACGCGCTAATATAGATAAAAAATAATTAGCAAATTAACAAATATCTCATAAAGTTCTTGTTTATTCATATGCCAAGAGCTTGGGCTTTCATTAATCAATACTCCCTCCGTTCCAGTATTTCCACTATAAATACGATTCTTTTTATTTTGGGTGTTCCACTATAAGTGATATTATTTTATTTTTGGGTAAAAGTTTTATTCTTTAAATACTTTTTTATTTTTTCACCTAGACATAAAATATATACTTTTTTAATTTTAGTGTCCAAAAAAAGGTCTCACTCATAATGGGACGGGGAATAACAATAAAATAGAAATTCTAATAAATCCAATCTCAAAATCTAATGCAAGCAAGCAAAAAACATCAATTTGCCACCGAATTTCGATTTAATTTGAGTTAATAATAACCGACCTTTCTTTTTAAATTTTTGGGAAAAAAGAATTTATAGTGTGCAGGTTGGGTCCCACCTCCTCTCTCCTGCACTTTTTATCACTATTTTTAAGTATTATTTTATATGAACTTTTTGTCAGAATTCACAAAATTCAGTTGCTCACCACTCTCATCTCCTGCTCTACTTCGGATACAGAATCTCTCTTCTCCAAAAAAGCTCCATCTTTTTCTGTTACTTAGGGTTTTAATCAGCTGATCACGCCTGCTCAACTCGCCGTATCTACCATTTTCTTCTTACTTTTCTTCCTATACCAATCTGCCTTTATCGCTGAGTTAGGTAAGATTTCTTTTTTTCTTTTTCTTTGTCATCTTTGGCGGTGGGGTTTTGAGAAATTAGGTAAATCTGTGGAAATTCAGTATATGAATTCCTATTTCGTTGAGTTCTCCACTGCAATTTTTTTTTTTTTTAAATTATCAATTACTAGCGTTCGATGTTGATTTAGTCGTGATTCTTCATGAATGCGGAATCTGGAGATGCGATTCCCAGCTTTTGCTTATCTGTTGAATTGAAGTGGATAATTTCTCAGTTGTCAATTTTTTAAAAAAAAAATTAGGGATTTAGTTCTGAAACTTGTTTCCCAGCATGTTGGAGAGTTGGGGAGTTTTTCCTCTCTTTGAAGTCTTGAGTGGTTATTAGCATCTCCAAGTTTTATGGTGACGTATTGCAAGTGATACGTGTCAGTAATAAATTTGTTCTTGCAAATTTCCGCCAACAGTGTTGTATTATTCCGTGTCGTGAAAGAAGTTTTTCCATCTTGTTTTGGAATTGCTATTGTTTGCTTCGATTTTTTTTGTTTTGTTTTGTTTTCATATAGCATTTTGGGTGCAGATTGTGCACCCAAATCAACATCCACTGATTAGCTGATATTATTTGATGATAGTTTATCTTGTTTGTTTTTGGCTGTCTCTTGTTGCAGAGAATAAAGTGTTTTTGTAGAGACGAATTTGTAGAAAAGCCTCTTCAAAATAGCGTCCTCGTTCTGCTCGATTGATTATACATTTGGGGCAAAGTGTGAGGATTAAGAAGTTGATTTGTCTCAGTATGGGTTATCTTTGTGATTTCTGTGGGGAGCAAAGATCTATTGTGTACTGTCGGTCAGATTCGGCTAGTTTATGTTTGTCCTGTGACCGCAATGTCCATTCCGCTAACGCCCTTTCGAAACGACACTCAAGAACACTTCTTTGTGAAAGATGCAATTCTCAGCCAGCTTCTGTTAGATGTATGGAGGAGAGAGTATCTCTTTGCCACAATTGTGATTGGATGGGGCATTCCAGCTCAAACACGAGTACTGCGCATAAAAAGCAACACGTTAACTGTTACTCCGGATGCCCCTCAGCTGCAGAGCTTTCTCATATTTGGTCGTTTCTCTTAGATAGTCCTTCAGTTGGGGGTTCCGCCTGCGAACAGGGGATGGATTCAATGAGCATTTCAGATAACAAGCTAAGAGATTTCCAGGGTACTCAAGAAAAGAACAGTTGCAAAGGTGTATCCTTTGCCACAGAAGCCAGCAACCTGAGTAATGTGGATATGGATAAAGAAGCAGTTTGGATGGAGTCGTCAACACTGCTTTATTCCAAGATGCAGAATGCGGGTATGTTGGCTGGATCTACCCGCTCTGCCATGCGCAAGGTAGCTATTTTGCCCCAACGAATTCGTTTGGGAGTTTCGGAATTTACTTTATTATCACCTGCCTGCATTCCATCAATTTTCTATATTATCTTTCTGTGTGTGTGTTTTTAAATATTATGGCAGCATGCTTCTTCATCTTATATATTAGTGAACTTATTTAAAATTATCTTTTCTAGGGCAGAAGTATAGTAACATATGAATAATGAAATGTATAGTCCTTGTTTGAAAATGTTTGACCTTTGAAAATAACGAGTCAGTTCATCATGGAGCTTTTACATCTGGACAGAATTCGTTTTCTTCTCTTTTGGAGAGTTGAAAGGAAGAACAGTCCTGTGTCCACTGAACTCATTCTTTTTTGTCTTGTAGTGATAGCTCTTTATTCAGTTCATAACTTAATTACCTTTCAAGAAGATGAACATACATATAGATGGTAACACTTATCTTACCTGAAGAAGCAAAAAAAGAGAGTGAATGCAATACCAACCAAGAATTGCTACTCACATGCAATTTGGAGGACTCAAAATAGAAGTAAATAATATTGAGGTCCCTTAACCATAGAACTTATTTCAGGCTTTCAGCCTAGATAACATTTGAACTAGCTTCAGGTTGAAACTAGAAGTGGAGATATTTAGTGACATGAAATAAAAATGTGTAGACAGAAAGTAATGGTACTGTTGCATTTCAACTATTTACTGGTTCTATACTTTTTCTTTCTGTTTTACTCCATTACATTGACGCTGACTAGTCTTAGCCTTTCTTGTGCAGGTATATGTACCTTGCGAAAAAGGGATTGCCGAATGCGAGGATAATGATTTCTATGATAATTTTAATGTGGATGAAATTGACCTAGGTATTGAGAACTATGACGAACTTTTTGGTGCTGCCCTGGGTAATCCTGACCGGCTTTTTGATAATGAAGACATTGATGGATTATTTGGGCCACACGACATGTCCGGTTCTGATTGTCAGGGTGCTTACCTCGCTGAGGTAGTTTCTTGTTGCTTCTCTTATATATTAATATTACTGTGGTGCAAGTTATCTGGAAAAATCAGTTTCTCGTTTTCTTATTCTTCAACTTAGATCCTATCTTCATAATGCGTGTTGAGGCAAAACTTGTAGAACAAACGAACCAACTTTAGTAAGGATACTAAGGAAGCTAAACTAAAGTTGACATTTTGTTGCAATAAAAATTTGAACTGTATCCTGGACCCTTATGGAAGTTCAAGACGATCAATGTTATTGTCATAGCCGGATGAGAAGTTCTGTTGGATCCATGCTCTGTGTAAAACCAGTTGCACTGATGCTATCAGATAGATATGTACCAATCTTTCTTCCTTCCTCACATCAAACCATCTCCAGTCAGCAGCACTATCTTCAGCCCCATTTTCCTTTTCTGTTGCATTTCCATTTTAAGACTTCCTCCCTAGCCTCTTTCTTGGTGCAGGCTAATAAAACATTCAAGCTAGAAATAGCGATTTTTCCACAAATCATACTCTGCAGTTTTAATGTACAGATATTAACATATATATAAGGGAATATAATAAGGTTCATTGAAGGTAATATTTGCTAAATTTCGTTGGCTTCTATATTGGTGTTCTTGTCGTATGCAATGGACTCTGTAATTTAGAAGTTTTGGTGCTTAAATAAATCTTTGGACAATGTTAGGAGAGTTTAAAGGGCATACTTGTTATGGAAATACTTAAATTTTGATACTTATTAGGGATCGCCAGTTGGAGGAATGACGATGCGACCAGCATGCAGCAATGCAGCATCTGCAGATTCAGTTGTTAGCTGCAAGACTGAACCTAACATATGTTTTATGAGGCAAGCACAGTCGGTTGTCTCATTCTCCGGCATCACCGGAGAGAGTAGTGGTGTTGACTACCAAGATTGTGGCGCATCGCAAATGTTAAACATGGGAGAGCCACCATGGGGCCCTGAAAGTGCGATGCCCCCCTCTTCCAGCAGGAGCGATGCTGTCATGCGTTACAAGGAGAAGAAGAAGACACGAAAGTAAGGATCAATCTTCAAACATTTTCTTGGTCTTATTATTCTCTCATTACTCTTAACTTTGGTATGATTTCACAGATTCGAGAAAAAAGTGAGGTATGCAACTCGCAAGGCCAGAGCAGATGTAAGGAGGCGCGTGAAGGGACGCTTTATCAAGGCCGGTGATGCTTATGACTACGATCCGTTGGGCAAAAGCAGAAGCTGCTGAGTATACATCTTCAATTCTAAGGAAATGAGCACTACTACATTTACAAGCACGATCCCACCACCCTTGCAGTGACAAATGCTCTTAAAATCGTGTTGCAGGGGCTGAACTCGTTCCTACGAATAAACCCGGGCGGAGAGAGACCTCCCCATCGCGAAGAAACGAGGACATCTTTCTACAAGAAAATGGTACTAGGTAAGAATATACTCCCATGGAGGAAGCAGCAGCTTTGCTTAATTTGGTATATGCTACTATTTTGTTAGCTATATTATACACTCTCTTTTTTGGCCTTGTTTGATTGGTGTAGACAACATGTATAGCATAAAAAGTCACACCTTAGCAAGAATATGATTTTTCTATCTTGCATCAAACTGTATTTAATGTAAGTAGAGGCTTAATTTAATTATGGATTGTGTGTGTTTGTTCATATCTTGGCAGATTAGATCTTATCTTGTCCCATGCTTGGATTTCTTGGTCAGAGCCATGCATCACTAGAGTTGTCAACTGGGCTGGGCCAGCCCGGCCCGGCCCAGGCCCGGTTGAGCCCGTAAGGAGTTAGGCCCAGCCCAGCCCAAGCCCACATTTGAAATGGGCCGGTCCTGGGCCGGGCTTTTTATAAAATATCGAACCCAGCCCGATTCAGGACCACATGTCTAGTGGGCTTGGGCCTCAAATGGGCCGGGCCTCACATGGGCTTATGCTGGGTCGAGTATGATGGGCTTATACTGGGTTGTACTTCGAATGACGGAATGAGCTTCAGTTGGGTACGAATGAGTTTTCAATTTTAGATTGTTTTAAATTTGTAATTATTATCTTTAAATTATTTTGAGCTTATTTATATATTTGACAAATGGTCCTTGGGCTTTAAATAGGTTTAATATTTTATTGGGTTTAATATTTTAGTATTGCTAAATTGTGTAGGGAATTGAATATTGAATAAGAGGAATAAATATATAAATAATATTTAACCTAAATTATTGGGCTTGGACCGGTCCTGGGCTGGGCCTGGTCCTGGTCCTGGGCCGGGCTTGGGCTGGGCTTCTAACGATCCTGGTCCTGGGCCGGGCTTGGGTTTGATAAATAGCCCAAATGGAGCCCATTTCAAAGGGCTGGCCCGGCCCAACTAACCCATTCGATCAAGTGGGCTGGTCCTGGGCCGGCCCATACCGGGCTTGGGCCGGTTCGGGCTGGGCCGGCCCGGCCCAGTTGACAACATGCAGCATCACCCACATGAACTTCACGTGCTGCGTCGAAAGCGACAAATTTAACGGTTATACTGAAAGCGTGCTTTAGAATAGCGGCTACGGATTTCCCTCGTCATAAAAAAAAATCGAAAAAAGAAAAAGAAAAAGGGTACAAAAATGTGCAGTAAGTACCAACTCATAGGTGAGGGCTACTGTTGTCCAAATCGATCCTGTCTTTGCTGCTGCAAGAAAAAAATTGTTGGTTTCAAAAATGATTTCAGATGTGTTAAATACAAATATTTGAGATATCACAACGTGTTTAAAGATTGGTTTTTTACATGAACATGTTTGAAGATTGAATTTTTTTATATGAACATGTTTAAAGATTGGACTTTTTTACATGAACGTGTTTAAGATTGATTTTTTACATGAACATGTTTGAAGGTTAGGTTTTTTTTTTTTTTTGACAAGAACGTGTTTAAAGATTGGATTTTTTTTACATAAATATGTTTAAAGATTGGTTTTTTACATGAACATGTTTGAAGATTGGTTTTACACATGAATATGTTCGAAGTTTTGTTTTTTTGTTTTTTCTTTTACAAGAACGTGTTTAAAGGTTGAATTTTTTTTTATATGAACATGTTTAAAGATTGATTTTTTTCTTTTTTTACAAGAACGTGTTTAAAGAGAGGATTTTTTTTTACATGAGCATGTTTAAAGATTAGATTTTTAACATGAACACGTTTAAAGATTGGATTTTTACATGCGTGTTTTATGTCGGTGGAGATGTTTGAAACAACAAGAATAACTAATTCTGTAGCAGAAGGCTAACAAATAGTAAAACGTCACATGGGAGAGAGAGAGAGAGGCAATAATTGTAGTTGGCTTTATGCGAACTAAAGAGTTAAAACTCTTTCAACTTTGATCATGCAAATTGATAAGGTAAAACAGTTTATAATTATTGCAGAGACCTCATCCACTAAAAAAATACCCAAAAAACTTCCATTATTGGCGAAGCTTTTAAGAGACGTGAAAGTCAAGTGAGGTCAGCAGATAATTTATATTTTAAAAGTGCCAAAAAAATATTTAAAAAAAATACAAAAAAACGAGGCTATATAATCTCCTCTTCCCGACAATCTTGACTTGCGGTAAGAGAAGCCTAATCTTTTTGCTCTACCTGTAAACCATCTTCTTTTTTCCTCCAAATAGCAGCTTTTTTTGGAGGTGGGTTTTCCATTCCACTTGTATTTTAGGGATCTAATTTCATGTGCTTATATTCCATTTCAACCTCTTTTCTCCCTTTTATCAGATCATTATATGCTTTTATGTGATGTTCTTGTTTTGATTTCGAATCCCTTTTGTGTTTTAAATCAGGAGAGAATCATCATCTCCTCGTTTAGGGTTTTGGAAAATGAAGGTTTTGTTTTGTTATCTTTGTATGGATTTGAGCACATCTTCTTTGCATAAGTTCTGTTTCACCTTTTCTTTGGTCCCTTTCTCAAATAACTTGGTTTATCGCATCGGATTCCATCTTATATTTATGTGATTTTGATAGATAAAGATCCCCTCTTGATGTGCAATTTTGGAGAAGTAATTTCCCTTTGTTTATTTGCAGTAAGAAGCAATTTGCCTTGGTAGAATTGGTTGATTCAACTACTTCACTGTAAGTTTATTCTTGAAATAGAGAGCTACAAAGATTTAATTTAATGAATGTATGAGTTAGTGTTAGTGTTTGTTGATAGCATGATTAAAGTAGAAAAGGGTTTTAGTGAAGTATTTGTTGTGGTATTCTTGAACCCTAGAGCTACAAATTGCTTTAATGATTGTATGTGTTAGTTTTTTTTTTTATTAGGGAATGTATGTGTTAGTTGATAGCATCATTAAAGTTGAAGAGGTTTTTTTTTTTAGGCAAAGTAGAAGAGGGTTTTAGTGAAGTATTTGTTGTGGTATTCTTGAACCCTAGAGCTACAAATTGCTTTAATGATTGTATGTGTTAGTTTTTTTTTTTTTTGATTAGGGAATGTATGTGTTAGTTGATAGCATCATTAAAGTAGAAGAGGTTTTTTTTTTAGGCAAAGTAGAAGAGGGTTTTAGTGAAGTATTTGTTGTGGTTTCTTTCCATTAGGTTAAAAAAATGGCGATTTCATCGTATCCAATCGGAGCTGATGCCGGAGTTCTGTGCATAATTCTGGCCAACACGGCGATATCCATATCCATCGTGAAGGAGATTGTTCGTTCGATACTGCACGTGATGGGCATTCGGATTGCCTCGTGGGAGGAGCTCTCTGCAGACCCATCGGCCTCAGGTGAGTACCGTAAAGGTCTCCCTGAATCGTACATGGAGGAGTTCCGGAGCCAGATTCCTGCGATGAGGTTCGACTCACTGTCTATGCACGAGCACGACTACCCGGGCCAGGAGTGCTCCATCTGCCTCTCTGAGTTCGAACCAAATGCAGCGGTTAACCACCTCACCTGCGGCCATGTCTTCCACAACTTGTGTTTGGAGAAGTGGTTGAACTACTGGAACACCACGTGCCCCCTCTGTCGTAACTCCATGATGCCGCAAGATGTGGAAGACGACGACACCTGCCCCATGATGTGAGTATGTCTCAAAGAAGGAAATGAAATCTAAAAATCTATGCCAATGGTTGTACAGCCTAGCCTATCTTTTAGCTGCCACGCTTTGCGTCCTCTTGAAGTGACGGGTAGTGTTCGTGTTGTATATAATATATACACATATATATATATTGTACACGGCGTTGTTTCAAGTTTGAGCCTTTCCTTTCAATGGTGTTTAACTATGCCTTTTGGTTCTTGAACTGATATGAATATGATCTGTACATTGACTCTGAGAGAGAGAGAGAGGTGAATCTATAGATACTTGAAAGAGTGTGATGTGATTGTATGAAACAGATTGGAATGCAAAAAGAAGAGCAAGAAGCAATATGGGTGTTTGTGTATCAAGAGTGTCTTGATGTCATGCAGGTAGATAAGTTGATGGCGACGCCTTTCCTGCTAGGCCGGAGAGCTTCGTGTTTCTGTGGTACCTGCACCTGAAGGAGCCAGCGTGTGTCGTTGGGGAGCAGAGGCAGTTGTGTCTCTTGCCACTTGCTGGCTTCCTCAGCCCAAGTGGAGAGCTCGGAGCTGAGGATGACAACGATGATGATGATGATGATGAGCTGGAGTAAGCTTTCATGGTGCTCGTCACACTTATCTTGCGTTTCACGTACTCTGCAACGCTACTCTTCGATTCTCCCGTCATTCTTGCCCTGCAACCACAATCATCCATCATCACTCTCAGATCATAGATAAGTAAAAACTCTAAGTGTGTGTGTGTGTGTGTGTGTGTTCTTAGCTGAACTAAGATTGTTTCATATACAAGTGTGTGATTCATGTTAGCTTTCCCTTTCCTTGCAAACATTTATCAGAATGCAACATGAAAACCATAAACAAGTGTGGGAAGAAGTTATATGCCATACAAATTATTGCAGATGTAGATTGTATCAAAACATTGGATCTCATTGAAATTCAATACCAACATTTTCAAAGAATAAATAATAATACAAATTTGAAGTCCTTTGTTCTTGATTGCTCCTTTCTGTTATTTCCCCCCATTTTTTTCTCTTTTTTGAGGTGATAGCAAATCCTCATCTTCACACCACAAAAGCCTCCCTCCCTTGCTATTATTAGGGGATAATGATTACTATTTTTCATCAACCAAAACCATGGAAACAAGATAATATATAAACACCATATTCAACACCACACCTGCAAGCATGAATCTAGCATTTATTCACACCATTCCTGCAGTCTCTTGTGAGATCATTGAACGTCTCAATCCTCTTCTTCCCCCTCCAGACCACGTAATCATCGACACGTTCCCTCATGTAGCCATCAAACTCGAGGGCGCTGCCGTTGTTGAGCTTCCTCATTTCATAGTCCCAACTACTGTCACCATCCCACAGATCTCTATGATCCTCAAGAAGCTGAATTGAATACCTCTCCTTCAACGGATCAAAGAACGACGTGTCTGCCTCGTTCGTAGCAATGTAAACCCTCCTCCCATCTTCCACACCCCTTCCTCTCAAAGTTGCCATCACAGATTGTGGTGAGGTATCATTATCCAGATTAGGCCACAACTCCTTGTTCTTGGCCTTCTCCCCTCTCTCAACACGAACACCATCGTAATCCCAACTCATCCTCGATATAATGGCAGCAGCCACGTTCCACAGATGCCTCGAGATCTCAAGCTTATTCCATGGTCGCTGGATCACAGCATCCGCCTCACCTTCACACACTCGGAACCAGAAATTGTCCGGCTCAACGCCCCCAAACTTCCTCATGATCAAACTGTCATTCACCTCAGCTAGCTTCATCGGTGTAACCCTAAAATCCTCCACGAGATGGAGCTTCAACCCGTCCCTCTCGCTCCACTTTCTCCACTCCGGCCAGAATTCAGCTTGATCAACCACCGAGGATGTGACCTTCAATTGCTCAAAATCAAAGTAGGATCGGAAATCCCTCCCCTCCTCGTCCACGCCAGACGAGGTGTGGACCTTCGACAAGCATATGCTCGTGTCCAAAACCAGAGTCCGGTTTAAAAACTCCGCCTCGCCTAACATACACGTGAAGCCCCACAGATAGAGGCCCATGTCCTTGCACCTCTCACCACCACCTGCATATATCAAATACTTGCCACGGCTAAACGGCTCCTCAAACAGCTCATCGCCATTCACAATCTCTCCAACATCAACGGCCTTCTCGACCACCTCCGCCTTCCCCTCCGCATTGCCGCCGGAGTGATAATCCCCAATTCCGACCAC
This sequence comes from Salvia miltiorrhiza, assembly GCF_028751815.1. NCBI lineage: Eukaryota > Viridiplantae > Streptophyta > Magnoliopsida > Lamiales > Lamiaceae > Salvia > Salvia miltiorrhiza. Next base: position 4,768,730 of record NC_080388.1, read on the forward strand.
GCTCAACGCGCAGTTCTCAGACCTCGAAACCCTAAAACTCCGATAATCCTTATCGATTCCACCCTCCTTCCGCTTGAACCACCCCATCATGTGGCAATCACTGCCGTTATCCCCATCCACCGGCTTCCCAAACCGGTAGAAATCCACATCCTTCAACTCGTCAAAGGCCGCACTCATCAACAACTGGAAAACCTCCAGATCGCCGCAATTGATCGGCTCATCCACGCCGCAACCTGCCTTGGCAACCTTCCGATCGGTCGAATTAGACTCCGGCGAGAGTAGAGCCGTGATCTCTGAGACAGGTTGGAGAAAGGCGTCGCCGGCATCGTAGGTGGCGGCGATTATGGTGTAAATTAACACCGCGGTTACGAAGAAACCCAAACAGTGGCCGAGATTTTCAGGGCGCAAACTCCCGCTCCTAAACCAATGACGGCGCGATCGCAACATTTTTCTTTCTTTTTCACTGAAAATTAGAGAGAGATTTGGGAATTGTTGAAGATGAAGCAGAGCTCAACATACAGAGAGTCTGTATTTATAGGTATGAAAATGGCGCGAGTTAAAATCAACGGTTAGATGCTTTAAATTTTAAATTACTTGTATTTAATTGTCTATAATTATTAATTTGTTTAAATTAAAAGAAATAGCTTACCTACAATTTGACTTGTACACAACTTTCATTCAATTGTTTCCACTATATACACTATTATCATTTAATTTACTTTTGATCAAACTTTGATAATACAATCCTAAAAATAGTTCCCCTATAAAGGAATTTAAACTTTGACAAACCTCTCATACCTTTCAAATTTAATTTGTGTTCACATGCTTGAATTAAACTTGCATTAATGTTAATAACTACACTCACGTGATGACCTAGATCCCACAAGTGTATCGAAAGTTGGATCTCACCCGAATCACTTCATCTATCCTTCTGAAAACAAGTTTAGTTTTAAATTTCGATTCGAACAGAAGAAAATACATCATGCTAATGTTCCTTGAACGGTTCACATCTCAGGGTCATGCATCGATGCGCACATTGAACTATACATGTGTTGAGAGCCCTCACAACCTAGATACAATGATGCAATTATCAAGGGCACACTTTATCACTGAGCTAGTAGTTCGTTGTGCGAGTATCCCACAATCGGATCCACTTTGTCAAAAGTAAGATAAACTTCATCCCTCTCTTTCCTCATCTCGCCTCCATATCCCCGATTGGGAGACATTAGTGACGTGATAAAGAGGATCCCATTAACTTGTTCCAACATATGAATTTGTTCAAAGTTTATGTGTAAAATCAAACTATCTTCAAAATTGGTGTATTTAGACACCAATAACCCCTTAATTCAATAAACGCTAACTATGGAGTAATGGATTTTAATTATAGAGTATCAAAACTAATTATGTATAATAAAACTTTAATTAATACTTAATTATTATTAATTAAGTGTTGTATATATTCACACCCAATTTTTTGTCATTAGTCCATAGATATATTTTTTTTTTTGGACAAATTAGTCACTAGATAAATGCACCAAAATGAACACTGATTTCCATCAAGTTAAAGTTAACAACACTGAGGAACTTGTGAGAGCTAAGGCTAACACAAGCTAACACAAAAGATTAGCAATCAAGATTCCCTTTTTTTTTCATTTCTTTTTCTACTACCCAAAAACAAATATTTTGAAAAAGTGAACTCGAAACTAAGACCTTTAATCTTCGGCATTAACCAACGCACGCGCACCAATAGCCCCATTTTTTATATCTTCAAAGTTGAAACAAACTAGCATGTGTTCTTACCATCTCTGCAGTCTTTAGTGAGATCATTAAACGTCTCAATCTTCTTCTTCCCCTGCATAAACACTTCATTATCAACAATCTGCCTCATGTAGCCATCAAACTCGAGGGCGCTGCCATTGTTCATCCTCGTCGTTTCGTAGAACCAATCGCTGTTCTCACCCCACAGATCTCTGTGTTCGTCAAGAAACTGAATCGAATACCTCTCCTTCAAAGGATCAAAAAACGACTTGTCTGCCTCGTCTGTAGCAATGTAAACCTTCCTCCCATCTCCCACTCCCCTGCCTCTCAAAGCTGCCATCACAGATTCCGGTGAGGTATCATGATCAAGATTAGGCCACAGTTGCTTGTTCTTGGCCTTCTCCCCTCTCTCAACGCGAACGCCATCATAATCCCACCCCATTCTTGATGCAATCCCAGATGCCACATCCATCAACTCCCTCGACTTGTGAACCTTATGCCACGGCCGTTTGATCACGCCATCCGCCTCACCTTCACACACCCGAAACCAGAAGTTATCCGGCTCAACGCCCCCAAACTTCCTCATGATCAAGCTGTCACTCGCCTCAGCTAGCTTCATCGGTGTGACCCTGAAATCCTCCACGAGATGGAGCTTCAATCCGGCCTTTTCGCTCCATTTGCTCCACTCCGGCCAGAAACGAGCTTGATCAACCACGGAGGAGGCATCCTTCAAGTGCTCGAGATCAAAGTAGAATCTGAAATCCTTCCCCTCCTCGTCCACGCCAGACGAGGAGTGGATCTTCGACAAGCATATGCTCGTGTCGAGAACCAGAGTCCGGTTGAGAAACTCCGCCTCGCCTAACATACACATGAAGCTCCACATGTAGTGGCTCATGCTCTTGCACCTCTCACCACCACCTGCATAAACCAAGTACTTCCCATGGCTGAAAGATTCCTCCGACTCCACAGTTTTCTCAAGATTATCCATGGCGATTGATGGAATTTTCCCCTTCCCTTTCCTCTTCCTCGCATTTCCACCGGAATGATACTCCCCAATCCCAACCACACCCAATGTGCAGTTCCCAAACCTCAAAACCCTAAAACTCCGATAATCCTTGTTAAATCCAGTCGCCTTCCCCTCTTTCGGTCTAAATCGCCACGCCATGTGGCAGGAGCTCCCGTTATCCCCTTCCACCGGCTTCCCGAACCGGTAGAAATGCACATCCTTGAACCTGTCAATGGCGGCGCGCATCATCAAATGGAAAACCTCGAGATCGCGGCAATTGATCGGCTCGTCGGCGCGGCAGCCGCGGCTTTCGGAGAATTCCGTGAACCCTGCCTCCGCCACCGCGGATTCGACGTCGCTGGTGTCGATGAACCCCGCCGGATCGGTCGAATCCGCCTCCGGCGAGAGGAAATCCGCGATCTCCGAGACGGGATGGAGGAAGGCGTCGTCGGAATTGTAGGTCGCGGCGATTATGGTGAAAATCACGACCGCGGTTACGAAGACACTGAAACAGAGGCTTGCGATCATGACTAGCGAATTCTGGCCGACATTTTCGGGGCGCTTAAACGGAGAGCGGCGCAACATGTTTCCCTTGAGCTCAATTTCATTCAAACTTAGAGAGAGATTTTGGAGCTCCACCATTGAAGATGAAGCAGGGCTCTAGAGACAGAATCTGTATTTATGGATCAGCTGTGTGTGTGTGTGAGAGAGAGAGAGAAAGTGGCGCGAGTCAAAATCTGAAGATTGCCTATAAATTACTATCAATAGTCGATAACAGAAAAAACTTTATTTGCTTCAAACTAAACAGAGTCGATAACAGAAAAACTTTATTCCACAGCAATAGCAGAAGCTCAATTCTAAAGGAAGTCGACAACACAAAATGCCAAAAGGAGACTAAATTGAGTGCTTAAATATAAACTATAAACTAGACTGTAAATCAGTCCTCCCTGATCTTCCTCCAATCCAAGTCCTTGTTCTCCTCCTTCTCCTTCCCCACTCCATTCTCCTCATCTACTCCAATAACTTGTTCCTGTCCTCCTCCTTCTCCTCTCCATTCTCCTCATCCACTCCAACAACTTGTTCCTGTCCTCCTCCTTCTCCTCATCTTTACTATAGCATCTGTAATCATGAATTTGACATAAGTAATCAATACAAAGCTTTTGTTACCAATCATTAAGAGAAATAACCTAGAAAGGAGAATCATACCCATCCTCCATTGGTTTAGAATGTCGCAGTAGAAATCTGTCTTCAACATATGGCATGATCGTCATCACTTTTCGATAATCATATATATCTAGCTCCTCCAACTTCTCTTCTTTCAAATCATAAACGACTAATTGACTGAAACGTTCACTTAGTTGTTTTTCAAGAAACAAAAATCGATCTTCATTGAACAGCAGCGGCCTCACAATATCACAAAGGTTAACATTATACAAAGGAACCCATGAGCCTTCTTTCCTTACTAAAAGTTCAAAAGTGGTAGAAAATCCAAAACAATCAGGTCCAAGTGGTGGAAAATTCTCATGGAAAAAAACACCCAACATATCATTAACTTTGATAAGATCATACTTGAAACTCAATTCATCGTCATCGTCAATATTATTCACTGGTAACTCGAAAGAGGAGAAACATTCATCTGTAAAATCAAATGATCTAATAGTATATTCATCTGTTGACCAATAACAAACTCCATTAATATAAATACCATTCATGTGTGTATCCCATCCATATCTAAGCTCGCTGCATAAATCAACATGACTATTAATCTCCTTCCATGAACCCCTTTTAAGTGAAAATACCTCAGCTTTAGCCACAACATCATAATCCGAATAATAATCCATGTCACGGCAGTAATTATGAGAAAATAGGCTTACAACTTTATAGTCATCCGATATACGGTCGTATCCGAATCCGCTACTATGGAAAGTTGTCATATTTGGAGGGTTAAGCATCTTGGGTGGATCAAGAGATTTGAAAGTTTTGGTGGTTGGATTACAAATTATAATCCTACCTTTCAAATTGTCAAAATAAAATAATCCACCACAACTACTACCATGGATACGAGAATTTTTAGAGAATGGAAGCACTATATTTTCACAGTTAGACCAATCTTGCCCAAAAAATAAAGATAAATAATGCCTATCGCCACCATCGGCATGATAGCGTTTCAAAACAAAACCATCCATTCTGCAAAAGGGTTAATGATAACCTCTCGTCTCTGACGAACTATCTTTGGGTGGAGAAGCTTTGTCGATTTCTTAGCTTTGAGGAAAGAAGACGCGATAGGATTGGCTTTTGATTTGAAAAACGGTTAATCGATTTGGGAAGAAGCTACGGTTTTATAAATCTCAACAATAGGGATATACCGAAACCGACATGGAATTGACTTTATACTTTGCCTTCTTTTCAATCTACTCCCTCCGTCCACTAATTCATGATCTAAGTAGCAAAAAAGTGTATTTTTATTAGTTGAGTGGAGAAAGAGACCATTGTTTATTAGTTGAGTGGGGAAAAAATGTATTGTTTTGGGACCCACCAATTAAATATAAATAAAAACTTACTAAAAATGGATAGGCCTTGAGTTGGTGGACGTCCCAAAAAGGAAAGAAGGCCTTGAATTAATGGACGGAGGGAGTATATCTTTTCCTGTTCTAATTAGCGATTTAATAAATTTAATTTAGAAAATAGTTAAATAAAATAAGATTCCAATAATTAACTAATTAAAGAAACTAAGTAATTAATAAAACTTATTTAAATTAATCTATCTATATATGAAACACCAGTTTTTAACGGAAACTTTTTACCGTCTGATTTTTATTATGTTTAGTTACGTTTTGTTGAGTGATTAAAGGTTTATACTAAATATTCAGAAAATCAAAGTTTAAGCCCCAAACCGTGTATATGCAATGCGTATGTGTGTGCGCGCATAGATAGTATATATATAGCTGGATTTGGATTTGCAGTGGGGATTATCTTCATAAATAAAATTTATACGTTTTTATTTTGGTATGATCCGTATTTGGTTGAGTTTATAGGTTATATATAAGTGTTTTAATCAAGCTTATAGTTGTTTAGGATTATATAATTAAGCTCATTAAACTCTCTTGATTACAGCTATTTTAAAAATGAATCATTAATTACTTCCAAACTTAGTTTTTAAGTAAGGATAAATATGTTGGTTTAGAGAAAGGTAAGGCATCGTTTTTTTTTTTTAAAAAAAGAAGATGTTTGAGTGTTTGGATATTTGAGTGATATGAAACGAATATAAGAAAATTGTAATTATGATCTGCAACAGAAGCTTTAATTTTCTGCTTGTGATATAGAAACTTATGAGGCTTTAAATATGTTGGTTTACTATATTGTTTCTCTGTCTCCAAAACAGGATCTGTTTAATTACAAAAATGACATATCAGAGATAAATTAATTAACATATATTGATTTGTATTGAAATTGACTGGGAATTAATCTATACTTTCTTGAATAGGTGTTGGTGTTTTGTTAAATTGTAGGAGGAATTTCAGAAAGTGCTTATTCATCCACTTGGAAGAGAATCGACAAGAAAGAGATAAGCTTCAACGGTGAGTTTGTTGGCAGCCGTGGTTATGTAAACACTGTAGATAAGCATATATCTAGGTAGTTGATATGGAGAATAGGTTAAGTAATCATAAATATTTGTGAAATTTATAGGTTAAGCAAAATGACATATATAATGTGATTCGACTCACAAGTCTCAACTCTCAAATCACCACCAACAGCGGCCGCAGTTTCTTTGCTTAATTTGATTTTCACTTGTCGCATTTGTAATCACTCTTGACTAATTTCCTGCTCCTTGTGTGCTCCCACTTCCAATAACTTTGATGTATTTTTGAATCGCTGCATGTTTTGATAATTAACAACCAAAAAGCAATTTTCACCTTACAAGAAAAATGCCTGTGAATTTAGTGAAGAATGCTATTGTGTTTAATTAACTTCATTATGTTCAAACAGCTGGAGTTTATGGTTCTTCAACAATCTTACTCAAAGTTGTTGCCATTGCTGAGGTAAACTAAGTCTGTATCCATTTGATAAATTTCTATTCTAAGTCTGAAGTTTTTCATCATGCCTGCAAGCTGCTTGAAGAAAGTCCTGAACCAGATTTGGTTTCTTGGTCCTCGCTGATATCCGGGTATACCCAGAATGGCCTTGGGGAGAAGGCCCTTTTGGCCTTTCGCGAGATGCAGGCCTTGGGCGTTAAGGGGAACGGGTTCACCTTCCCCAGCACGCTCAAGGCATGTGCAAACACCAGTAATTTTGTGCTCGGGAAGCAAGTCCATGGAATTGTAGTGGTAGCTCGGTTTGAGTCAGATGTTTTTGTGGCAAATACTCTAGTGCTTACGTATGCAAAATGTGGTTGCTTTTTAGACTCCAGGAGGTTGTTTGAGGACATCCCTGAGCGAAACGTGGTTTCTTGGAATGCTTTGTTGACATGTTATACTCAAAGCGATCTTTTTGGGAAAGCGATGGGATTGTTTCAGGAAATGATTGTGGGTGGAGTATAGTTTGTCAACTATATTGAATGCTGCCGCAGGTCTAGGAGATATTGGTCAAGGCAAGAAGATTCATGGCTATTTGATAAAGCTTGGGTATGAGGGTGATCCATTCTCATTGAATGCACTAGTAGACATGTATGCAAAAGGAGGAGATCTTGGAGGTGCAATAAATGTTTTCATGAATGTGCCGGAACCTGATATTGTTTCTTGGAATGCTCTTATTGCTGGTTGTGTATCTCACGAACGTCACATCAGTATGGTTGAATTCCTTACATTTCATCATGTCGAGTGCTCTTAAAGCTTGTGCAGCATTAGGTGTCAAAGAAGCTTCATGCCAAATTGTTAAAGATGGAGACGATGAAAGATCCCTTTGTGAATGTTGGCCTCATTGACATGTACAGCAAGTGTCGTTTGATGAAGAGTGATGTAACTGTGTATCATTTGATGCCAGAAAAGGAATTGGTCGCAACAAATGCGTTGATGTCGGGACTCTCACAGAATGGGGAGTTGAGGGAAGCTCTCACCCTGTTTCAGGAGATGCATAAGCAATGTATGGAATTTAACCATACTGATACTTTCATTACAAACAGCCTTATTGACTCGTATGGAAAGTGTAGCCAGGTTCACGATGCTGCTAGAGTTTTTGAAGAATGCCCAAATGTGGATCTACCGTCTTATACATCATTAATGACGACATATGCTCAACGCAGACAAGGCGAAGAAGCCTTGAAGCTCTACTTGAAGCTACTAGAAATGAATATCAAGCCGGATTCGTTTGTTTGCAGTTCTCTTCTTAATGCTTGTTGTAGCTTTTGGACTCATATATAGCTACCCCATGTGGAGCTCCTATTAGGGTGAAGAAGAACCTCCGAATCTGTTTGGACTGCCATACGTCGTTCAAGTACATCTCTAAGATAGTGTCGAGAGTGATCATCGTTAGAGACATCAACCGTTACCACCACTTCAGGGACGGGTCTTGTTGTACTGCTTTTTATGAAACATGGTTTATTTAATTATTTCACTTTTGTACTGCTTGTTATGCAAATAACCCATTGTTTCTGAAGTAACATGATTTGTACAATCAAACAAGTTGGGATTATTTTCATACATGCCTGTAGATGGTCTGTTTCATTCTGGGGTGTGAAAGTGCATGTCGCGTGAATAGCTCATGTCACATCTTCCATGTCTAAAATGCAATGATTTATGGAATTGGTTTGAAAATATATGATTGGTATACACATATTCAAGATGGTTTCATCTCCATCATTGAATACCTCACCAGTTTCCATCTCAGGTAAGAGCAGTTTGCTTCATGATTTGTATTTTCCCTGTTTCACAAACTGTTAGAGTATTTTCATACTCTATTTAATTATCATTGAGTAGACAATAAGTGTATAAAGATTTCATGATCTGGATTGAACTGTTTCTTTGAGAGTTGCTTCAAGAGTTCTACAGTCTGTTCCTTGTTGGGTTGCTTCTTCGGTCTCATGTTTCTGGCAGCCTCTTTCCCTGCGGGATTTTGAAGGAGTTTCTCTTGGATCTATTTATGGATATATATATATATATATATATATATATATATATATATATATATATATATATATATCTACTAGATCTTGTGTTGGCTTGGGAGTCCTCATTCATAGGGTTTCATTGAACCCTAATTTGTGCGGCCGCAACTAGATCGCTTCATGGGCCGTCGCCTGGAGCCCAACAAGAGCCCAAACTTCTTCTAGGGTTTGGCTATATATACTTGATGAAGGGAATTCGTTTTGGCTGGGGATTTTCGTTCAGATCAGTTCTCACGATGTAGATGTGAATTATTATTCCTGTTAGGTGTCCCCCCGGACTTGGTACCGTCCGTAGTACTTTTCTTGATATTGTACTTTTCTTTTCTCCTAACAGAAGAGTGTTTGTGAGTTATACACTTGAGCGTACATTGTAAAAGAGTTATTTACTCTTCTTTATTGTTGGTTCTTGTTTCTCAAGGGATTAGGTGCGCCTAGAAAGTTAGTCGTTGTCTAGCTTTCAGTTATTCACCGTTGATGAGGTTTTGGGAAGATGTAGAGGCTAAGTAAGAGGGTGTCTTATTGTGTAAGTCATTTGTACATCTTAACTTCATATAGTGGATGATTTTCCCTGGGCGAGGCCCCCCAGACGTAGGTTGTTTAACCGAACTGGGTTATCATTCGTTGTGTTCTATCTTTCGTACTCACACTCATTGTTACAACACATCTCAGTGATCTCACCACATATTTTATGGATTAGTTATTTTTTTCAATTGGTATCAGAGCAGGTCACCTAAGTTACCGGTGTTAGATCTTGGTGACACTAATCCATGTGGTATTTTTAGAGATGTTTTTGATTTTGAAGTTTTTCGCCCCAAGTTTGAAGTTCTTCTATGTCAACGGGGAGAAGTCGAGATGAAAGGAAGGTTGTTGCTGCTACTGCTACATCAAATTCAGGGGGAGAAGATTGTAAAGGAAGAGACTGTTCCTTGGTCAGTCGCCAATATTGTACCTCCAGGAGTTTCTGCACGTGTCGCCTGGTGCTGTTTCCCCAAGTGTTTTTCGAAGTGTTGCAACAGATATTGATTCTCCTGCTGCTATTGCTGGTTTGTTTATCTATTTGCTCTTGATTTGAGGGGGAGTTCATCTTATCTCAGTTTATGATTTTGAGATTACTCTTGTTGCGATTTATTCCTGAGTTGAGCAGATGTTGGTTTTGTCTACACCAATGACAAAGGGGGAGATTGATTACCCAGTTCGGTGATAACACACCAATGACAAAGGAGCAGATGTTGGTTTTATCTATAACACTCTTGGCATATCAATCTAACCTACTTTTTCTTACCATCTGCTTTCCAATTTCAACTTTTTGTGCAACTGTCTTATCAGATGACCTTGACTTTGATATCAAAATGGATAAGCTTGTGCAACCGTCAATGGAAAACCTCGAGATCGCGGCAATTAGGGCTGTAAACAAACCAAGCTGCTCGCGAACTATTCGGAGCTCGGCTCAAAAAAAGCTCATTCAAGTTCGTTTAGAGAAGTTCGATAAATAAACAAACCAAACTTGAGCTTAGTAGTATTCGGCTCGTTAGCTCGTGAACATGTTCGTCAAGTGATTCAGCTTGAAAAATATAAATTATTAGTAGATACAACTTATATTTATCCACTAAAATTAATAATAATTGTATTAAATCTGTGATTAATTTTGTTTGTTATAAGAAAATAATTAATATATTTATTATTTTGAATAAAATAATTTATTTTTAAAATAAAATACTCAATATTTTGAATATAAATATAAATTTAGAAAGTTCGTATAGGCTCGTGAGCGGCTCGTGAACCTCAAAGTATTCGGTAAGTAAAATTCGGGATTCGATTCGATACTAAACAAACCAAACTTGAGCACACCACTATTCGGTTCGGCTCGATTCGATTACACCCCTAGCGGCAATTGATCGTCGGCGCGGCAGCCGGAGAATGAGCCAAAATCTGAAGGAGGAAGGAACAACGGTAAAGCTAGATTGTCCGATGCTAAAATGAGCTGGCTGCGCATCCTTAGCTTTGCTGCGACTGCTTGACACAGAATGTTTTTTGTGCTAATATAGATTTATTTTATTTCTTATCCGAAACGGTTTAAACAATAAATTTAAAATAAGTGGAATAGTGGCTTCTTGATTGTCATTTTCTTAATTATAAATTAACAGTATTAAATAATTTATATATATATATATAAACTCATAGTATTAAAGAAAAAAGTTTAAGCATCGGACAACCTGAGACTCGAAACCAAGATCTTTACCTTAGGTATTAAACAAATAAAGAGTGTGCATTCCACAGAATTAATGAACCTCAAGTTAATAAACTGTTAGAATCGAATAATCGTAATATTGGAAAATATTATTTTCATGATTATATAAAATCAATAATAATATGTTTTTAGTTAATGCAGTGACATGAGATAAAATTATATAAATTTTTATTGTATATTTAATTAATTACACCCTCCCTCCTACTAATCTTGGTCCATTTGCATTGAGCATTGAAATTAAGAATAAAATATTAGGAGCTTTAAGTAGGCAGAGCCTACTTATTTTATGTGTAGAGAAAATATGGTCCATATGAACTACATACTATTTTTTAAAATGTCATTATAAATAACTAAATGAGACAAACTAAAAAAAAAAGTGTGACGAGATAAATGGAACGAAATGAGTAATATATTGTTAGTACTAGTATTTTTGGGATCTTATTTTTTCTTCTTCCAGTAGAAAAATGAAGCGAAACTACAAGTGTATTTTTTTATGTAGTGATGAAATATGAAAACAGATTAAATTTTTATGTAATTCTAATAATTGATATATTAGATCATATAGAATTTTATCGTATATACAACAAATCAATATATATTCTTTTAAATATACTTTATTGAATAGAGATATTTATTTATAAGCCTTATCAAATAATGAAATAACTACACACACACACACACACATATATATATATATATATATATATAATAGATTTAATGTGCTATCTAACATTTAATATATTTTTAATAATTATATAATAATTTACGAAAAGCACTTGTGACCAATTTTTACATTTAAATTGTTCAGATACTTAAATATATTATAGAAACTATTGCAGAATAGATGCAGAATCAGGAAAGAAAGAAAAGAAACTATTGCAGAATAGATTGTAGAAGAAGACTCCTTATTATGTACATTGATGGAAACACCAACTTAATAGTGTGTTTCATGAATAATGATGCAAGAAATGTGTGGGACTTACATACTTTGAAATTGAAAACAAGTTTAGAAAACTTGAATCAGAATGTAACAACAGACTAGAGATGGGATGAAGAAGATTGATATTGTGATGAAGCTGTATCGGATTCTTCACATTCATCGAAGTCGACTGGCGAACCACCACTGATTTGCTTCCTGCAAAACAGAGAATCTTGATATGCACACTAAGCTTTGAATAAGTAGAGATTCATCAGCAGCAGCATAATATACCTCGTGTCTTCGGATAATGCCTTTTCGAGTCTCTCCTCGAATGGTGTCGCGTGCCAACTAACTTTCTGATCCTGCAAAGGAACTGGCGTTCACAATCTTAATCTGGATATTCAGACAAGATCGAAGAGAGAGGAAATCGTACCTCTTTGTACTTGGTGGTTGTATTGGGGATACCATTTACACCCCACCATTTAGGAGAGACATGAGTGGCTTCTTCATCATTCCAGTGAGCTGCCACCATCCCAAGAATAGGTCGATCTCCCGGGCTTCTCACGTAATGAGCATTTTCACCAGCATTTCCGTCGCTTCCCTCTTGATTGGCTGGATGTGATTTAATCCACTCAGACAAGCTCAGCTCCTCCTTCTTGACACTTTTAAGCAAAACAGCATCCTTCAAGGAGACTGACATCGGGGTTGCTTCATCATTAGGCTTTGGTGATTCTTTTTGGTGGTTGGGATCTGTGTTTTCTTCGTCCAACTCCTTCCACTGGGATTGATACTCAATCGGATTCAAGATTGAATACACGTACTGAGATCGGATCTTAGTAGTCCCACCAGCAATAATGTTCGTGTATGAAGGGAATACAGTGCCGGGTGTCTGCATTTCATCAGTCAAGTGCAGTGGGGTTGGATATGGTGACGTTACAGATACACTAGAATCACCAGATGAACCGGATTGTTTCATGCGCTGAACAGAATTTTCAGATGATCTATCAGAGTGGCACTCAAAGCGTACAGACTTATTTGTGCGCTGTACTGTGGCGCCTAAGGCTTCAGGTGAAACTGCAGAGCGATGAGCTTCATCAGTCACGTCATTGGGAGTGATGGCTCCATCATTATCATCGCTCTGAGTGGAGCTGGTAGAGTCTCTTCTGGTATCATCTCCGGCAGGCAAGCCACTAAACAGAATGAATTCAAGGCAGGGAGTCAGCTAAGAATTTCTACCAATTTTAGAAAACAACAATACTAGATATAACCCCTGAAAGAGAAAACAAGCAAAAAGAAACAGGTTACCCAATCAATCAAATATTTGAATCATGAAACTTATGAAACCATATCTGATATCTACTGATGCTAAAAACATGACAACTCATGTATAACTCAACATTATTTTTGGGAACCAGAGCTGCTCAATATATTCAAATTTATATGCATGAGACATACCTGCTCGGAGTGCCTACCAAAAACCCTTCACCAGTTACCCATTTTCCACAAGTTTTAACAGGCGTTAAAGATTCATCAAGTGGATCCTTTGGTTTCAGTTTCTCAATGGATGCACAGGTCATCAATGGATTGAGTTCTTCTTTGTGAGCATCTGTATCCAGCCTTTTACGAGAGACTTTCCGAATTTCAACAGGAGTCTCAAGCAAAGTTCCACATGCTTTCAGGAACTTGGCCTGCATAATAGATATTTAAATGTACTGTTAAAATATGTAAGGTATTGGAAGCCGAATTAAGTATGCACTAGTGCACATAGAACGTTTTTTCATTCTTTTTTCTTGAGTACATAACTGACGATATGCCTATACATATCTGGAGAAAAGCAAAACCAAACATTGGGTATACTTCATTATCCAAGCTGTTATGCAATTATCTCAAACTATTTGAATGTATAAAATCATGATGTCTCAAATTAGACACATATGTTAGACAAAAAACACATATGGAGTGTAACTGAATTACAAGATATTTCATAGCTTGAAGATTTTAAGGCGGCTGACTTTACATAATGTAAAGGTACGATAAAACTCAAAAGCAGCACAAAGTAAGATAAAATCATTCGCATTCCCAAACAAGTTAACAGGCAATGAAGGCAGATGCCTTCTATATCCCCACGCAACTCAAAGTAAGAACTTCATCGAGATTTCATTTAAAAAAAAAAAAAGAACTTCATCATCTAGATTTAAGTGGTAGCAATTTTGAAGTTCACGCGCAACAAAGATCAAGCTTAACTCAGCTGTCACGCTGAACAGATGATAAGCTAACATATGTATTGCTATACCATGAAGCTATAGATTCAGAAATCGAAGAATTATCATCAATAAACATCAAGAGAAAAGTCATTTCATCCCCATTTCATTCATCAATCGACCTTTATATTCATACATGCAATGTATTCATGCTTCCTCGTGATTAGTTAAATCATGATAAATTCATTTATCAAGATTCTCACGGTGGACAAATGACAACAGGCTCTTCACAGCCAATTCAAAGAAAATTGTCAAAGAAGTTATATTTTTCAATAATCTAAACTCACACTGACCTCGTCCTTGAGCTCCTTAATATCAATTTCTTCAGACATTGGACCCCAACCTTCCTCAGTCTTTCGAATTAAATCATCTTCTGATTCTAGTAAACCTGATCAATAATCAGTAGCAACAATCAATCAAGAAATTCTAAAAATTAACCAAATTATATGGCTAAACGCACAAAAACAGAAATAAAAAAAAAAAATACCATCGGCAACAAATAGCGATGACAGTGCATTCCTATCGCGAAAAACCAGGCGCTCCTTCTCCTGTAATCGAGAATGCAATCAAATCAAAATCACACAAAACATAAAAAATAAAAAAAAAATTAAGATAAACAACAGATTCGGCTTCACAATATAAACAATAATTGAAAAAATCAAATCATACAGGAGTTGTTTTGAGACGAGAGTGCGAGTCTTTCACTCCAAAACAACCGAGAAAACAGCTCATAGTTGCAGCTACCACTCTCCTCAGGAACCCTAATACGCCCAATCTTTCACCTTCCTTCTTCTTCACTCCTGAAAACCACGCCATACCATTTACTTGTATAATGATGAATGTCTTCAACTTCAATTGATTTCGAAATCGTTGTGTGGAGAAATCTTAAAAGGAATACAATTGATTGAGAGAGAGAAAGAGAGATGACTGTTGGGATTTGAAATTCGAATAAAGAGGGAAATAAATTGAAATGAAGAAAGTAGATAATTTGTATTTACCTCCCCTAAACTTTCAAGTTCTACAAAATGTGGTACTCTTTCTAAACTTAAATTAAATACGACTAAATATAGAGTAAATTAATTTTTAAAAATGGTTTATATTTTAAAAAATTACTAGCATTTGCACCCCGTACACATAAATATTTTTATATTTCTATATTTATATAAAATTATTAACAACTCAATTATCATCTTTATAAATATAATCAAAATTAATTTTAATTGAATATATTTGAATATTGAAAAAATAAATTAAAAAATAAAGAAGAATTCACAATAATGAAAATTGATATTATGAAAAGGCATAAAAAATAAGTTAAAAATGAATTGAAAAACTGAAAAATAGATTTAATTAAAAAAGAAGAGACAAAATATAGATTTTTTTTTAATTTCAATCTTTAAATAAATATAACTTTTATAATTTAAATTAGATATTTATATAATATAGTATCAAATAAAGTTCTTATTGTGATATTTAATTTGATATGCATGTTAAATATTTTATAATTAGTCGAACTTCACAGTTTTAGACAGAAATAAAACAAAAAAAAAGTAAGAAGCTAAAGAAAAAAAAATATAAAACAAAAAAAAGTAAGAAGGCAAAGAAAAAGAAAAAAATATACTAATATACAAATAAATCTTCAATTTTATTATAAATATAAGATTACCACTCAATTTTAAAATTGACCTCAAATTGAAAATAGTCTTTTTAATATATTATAGATTATAGATTTGGCTTTTCAGAAGATCGAGTTCTCGGTCTACTTGTATCAGTCCATGGATTTCGGGCTGGATTAATATCCGCCTAAATATACTTTTGGCTCATTTTAGTTTTTTTATTAATTTTAATAATTATAAAAAAATTACACAAACTTTATGATTATAAGAATTTTACCATGGTTTCAAATTAAGAATTTTATAATAATTATCATTTTTTTAAAAATTACAAGAGGTATCTGAATATAATCAATTATGCATCTCGCACGTAGGCGGGGCCTCACCACCACTCAAACGGTGGAAAAACATCACTGCACGCATACAAGAAAATATCATGCGTGTGAGACTTCAACACCAAATAATACAACACCGCACACATACGGGACCTCACCACCACTCAAACGGTTGGAAAACATCACCGCACGCAAGCGAAAAAATGTCATGCGTGTGAGACCTCAACATCAAAAAATACAACAATGCACGCATGCGGAAATACAACACCATATAAA
Organism: Salvia miltiorrhiza; assembly: GCF_028751815.1. Taxonomy (NCBI): domain Eukaryota; kingdom Viridiplantae; phylum Streptophyta; class Magnoliopsida; order Lamiales; family Lamiaceae; genus Salvia; species Salvia miltiorrhiza. The sequence continues at coordinate 4,785,246 of NC_080388.1, forward strand.
GCGAATAAAACATCACCGTATGCAGACGGGATTGAACTCAAGACCCCTGACAAAGAAGAGTTTTTGAGTATCTCAACTTTACCACTAAAGCAAGGCCTCGTTGTCACGAATTCGTTATCATTAGATGTGAGTATGTTCGTGGTTCGTTTACAGAAATTATTGAATTCAACGTGATCATTTGTTGCATTCCGACTTATAATTTATTTCATTTTACTATTTGAAGTGTTTAATATTGTACAATATCATGAAATTAAAATGTAAGCAAAAGAATTAATTCGAATTGTGGCTATTGACAGCTGTTACGTGCATGAGATTGATACGTAAAGAATATAAGTTGAAGGGTCAAAATTAGTGAGCAATTATATACCAAAGGAGTGAAAACGACCACGTCACTTTGTGATGCAAAACAAAGAATTTAAACCACTTTTTTAATAATATTATTGTCAAACTTTAATTCAATTTCAAGAAAGCAAAATGTTGGGGTTGAATATTTTGGATAGAATGGGTCCAAAATTAGGCACCGTCGGACATGACTGCACTTAAATACAAATATGCCTTTTTATTTACATTAATTATATTTTTATATTAATAAAAAAAATATTCACAACTTTACTTGCATAATTTTATTTTATTTTTGCATATTATCACTGGGTATCATAATTAATTATACATATATACATAATTATGTGTGAATATTATGTAAAATAGTGTTAATAGGCAAATCTAAGTGGATAATTCTTCTATATAACATGTCACACATCTAAGTGGAGTATTCTAAAAGTTACATTATTTTATTGAATTTATTTTGAATTTTTGACAAGAGATCAATATAGTAGTCTTATTTCGGTGTCATGAAATTCTGAATTAAAATAAGTCAAATAACCTTTGTCAATTTCCCATTTTTATTGCATTAATTATTCTTAAAAACTACTTCAATGATTACTTGTGCAGCTGCGCCTACTTGCATTTTCGCATGTGCCTCTCATGGGAAAACTTTAAATGCTTAAAGACGAAATTTTGCATAAAATGGTGATAATTAAGGATCTTTTTTTTTCTAAAAAAAAATATGGTTCAATTTTACGAGTGATATTTTATTTTGGATTGAATATTCATTATGAATTTTATTTGACCATGAGATAACTTGCCACCAATATATATTTGACCATGAAATTATCGTTGGATTAATAATAAAATAAATGAGATCAAAACATTAAAAATAATTTCCTAAAATTTATGAGAGATGCCACATTATATATTTTTGGAAGGCGAAAAGTTCTTTGGTCTAGCTACCTTATGTTAGACGTAATTTCAAATTTCATAAACTGCAGCTTGAAAATTTTGCCACTCAAGTTGTCTTCAAATAGACTACTCCTCGTATAAAAATACTTAATACATATACATAAATTAATGATCCCATGAAAATGAAAATTCAAATAAATTATTTGAAGTCATCTAGAAAATGAACAAATTAAGCTTTAATTTTTATGGAATTTACAAATTAATGAGGTCAATTATATAATTTGTGAGGTATTAGATTAAAATAAATGTATAAATTAAACAAAATAAATGATAATACAGAATAAACCAGAGCGATGCTCATGACTTGTATATGCAGCGTAAGTTTTAATTTTTACGTAATTTTAAAATTAATGACATCAATTCTTTTAGATATTAGAATCAAAACATGTATAAAACAAAACAAATAATGCTAAGATTCCTGAATAAAAACAAATAGTTATTCAATATAAAACTAAATCTTCAAAATTCTCATGCACAAAAAAGTCACGCAAAAAGAATATATTTATGAGTTCCCTAAAAGTCTACAAACCTTAGCAAAAAAGTCCATAGTCTCCGACCATCTTTTCTTCCTCACCACACTAATTATTTATATATATTGAATTATCCACTCATTCAGACAAACATAGTATTATATTTTTAGCACATAAACATTCTTGTTCAAAATTTCTAAAAATGAAAAATTCAGACAGCTCTAGGGTTAGAAAGTACAGGAAATCGTCGGCCCCGCGGCTACGGTGGTCGCCGGAGCTCCACGGCCGCTTCGTCGAAGCTGTTGAAAGTCTCGGAGGGAAATATCGTAAGTCAGCTCGATTATTTTTTTTCTCTGTTTTTTTATAGAAAAATCTCGTAATATATATATATTAGGGTTTTGTCTAAATTTGTGTGGGAGATGATGCAACTTTTTTAGGGTTATAGAAGATTTAATTTTGATCAATTTGCTATTAGCTGATATGTTTAGATGCATGTTTGAGTTTGGCAGAAGCAACTCCAAAGAGAATTATGCAGATGATGGCTGTTAAAGGGCTCCAGATTTCACATGTCAAGAGCCATCTGCAGGTAATTAATTGTTAATTTTGTTAATTCAACTCAAATATTAATTTGTTTGTTTTTTTTTTTTTTTAATTTACAACCAACTACTACATGTTTGGGTAGATTCATCGAAATATCAATCGACTTAAAAGATATTAGTGGAATTCAAAATTAACATGACATTTCAATTATGGAATCGTAGTATTATATGATGAATAAATAACTGAATTATTAGGAGAATTTAATTTAATATATATATATATATATGTGTGTGTGTGTATATAAATAAATCATATATATGTTGCCAATTTAATTTAATTATTATTTTGTTTAGTCCCAATATATGGGATGAGCGGATACTACAGAATATCTATGATCTGATAAAACACAATATATATCGGGAAAAAAATAAAAATAGAATATATATATATATTTATAGATATATATATATATATCATTATATATAAATATTAAAAAGTTTAAGAGTTTTTTTTTTTTTTTGAGGTGATAAAAAGTTTAACAGCTTTATAGTCACCTAATCAACAAATCATTTTCAGCGGTAGCTATATAATTCAAGTTTTTTTCTTCTGTAAAGTTTTGAGTGGTTTTCGTGAAAATATACGAATTTTGAGGTAATTAATTTGTTTGTAAAAATCTTGGATACATACATCACCTCCAAACTTCGGCATTAGGGAATAGGTATGAATATTGTTCTATTAAATTAATTACATTTAATATTTCATTACAATGAATTAAGATGCATGTCGTACTTGTGTAATAAATTTATATATATCAACCAATGTATTACATGAAATGTACCGCATAAAAAATATATAATGCAATGTGAACCAACTTTATTTAATTAAAATTAGCTACAAAATTCAAACGAATATTAAACAACGTAGCTGCCAAAGTTTGAAGAAAGAAATCTAAATTTACACTCTTTTACGACTATATAGGTGTAGCTAGGTTAGGTTTAATTAGTTCATGTAACAAAAAAGTGTGTTGTCTTATGTAGTTGCTTTTAAATTATTTAAATAATAAATGCTCATTGTTTAAGTTCCAAACAAGTATTGGGCACTCACCCAACTTAACATTCATTATGATGAAAAATATTATCGAGATACATTAACCCTATATAGCTAGGTAGGTGTATCTTAAATTAAATAATATTTTAATTAATTTAAATATATGTATTAATTAATTTTTTGAATTTTTATCAGATGTACAGGAGCATGAAGGAATCCATGGCCATGGGTTCAAACAATTTTATAGCAAACTACCAACTAAAAGAATCCGAATTTATCACTTTATTCTCTCCTCAAAGGTAAGTAATTCTCATCGAATATTGAAATATACTCCCTCCATCCACGAAAGAACTTCTTATCTTTTCTTTTTGGGACATTCACAAAAGAATTTTCTACCTATTTTTGGACTATACCCCACCACTTATAATCCTCTTACTTTTCACTTTTCACAACTCCCAACATTTTTTTACCACTCTCAATACACTCAACTACCTTTTATCCACTCTCAATACACTCAACAATATTTTTTCTTAAAACCCGTGCCACTCCCTCCTAGAAAGTAGAAGAAAAAATTCATAGTAACAATATATATCATATGTGAGAACTCGAATGCTGTCACAATCTTCGAGTAAAAATATTAGTTTTAACGATTACTAAAAAAATATCTTAAATAATGACGAAAATTAACGACAGGAAGACGTCCATCGAGAAAATGGTATTTGAATTCCATCATTAATCCGTCATAAATTTTAGTTTTTAAAATATTATTTTTATTTTGTATAATATCGCCGTAAATTATTAATTTTAATTTAAATAACGCTATTTAAATTATTCTTTTTTCTTCTTTTCCCACAAAAGCGTATGATTAATTAATTACAAGTCAAAAAAGAATTATTTGAGTGCTATTAAATATATATTAATGAGCATGAAAGTTTGGCTGGCTATTTATAATGAGATATGTTTAAAGTTGAGGGGCAAAATATTTATTGAATTATATTTATATATATGTGTGTTTTTGTGTAGCATATATAATAAATGAATGCAATTTGTATTTATGCAGGCAATTTTCCGAAGGTCTAAATGATAGAATTCGAGGGAGAAGGAGAAGTACCCAAATCGGTCAAAATTTATTTTACCATCAACACTTGCAGGTAGAAAATAATACTATTGATATACTTATATACATTTATGTGTGCACCTGCAATGCACAAGAAACAAATTTATATATTTTTTCTATATATAAAATAAATTTTAATACAATTATCATATAGAAAAATTATAAATACAATAAAAATATAATTTTATAAAAAATATTTAAATAAAATTTTATAATTACTTAATTTAAATACATATACAAATATTAAGTACAGTTTGTTAGTTTCGTACAATTATTGAGACAATAGTATTTAAAATTAAAAGTGTGTAACTAAAATATTTAAACACACACATATATGTATTACAATATATATAAAATTCGAGTCATTTTTTAAGTTGAGAATCAACTCGAGATTAAATTATATTTCGACTATATAGATATTTTATCATTTGAATATTTTAAATAACTTAAAATCATCTATCTAATTTTTTCAATCGACAAACTTTTTTTTAACACTATTTTTACTTATATATGTATACGCACAGGGTGTTTTTAGTTTTATTTTAGTCTCATGACATAAATAAATGATTACTTTTATTTTTTTATATATAATTATATTATGTAAATATAGATTCATACAATATTTACAAGAAATGATATATGTTTGTATTATAAACCAATGATAATATTATAATAAATATACATTTGTGTACTTTTTTCATTTATATATAAAAATATATAAAAGTGCAGTTTTTTTTATAGTTTTATTATTCCTTCATATTATTAAAATAATTCATCCCTTAAATTAAATTTTGATTAACTTCAATTTAGATCTCATTATAATACATAACACCAATATATATAGGGTGTGTATATATATATATATATAGAGAGAGAGAGAGAGAGAGAGAGAGAGATTAATTTTTGTAGTAGTGTAATAAATCAAATAAAAAGATTAAAAAATCAAAAAACATATATATAAATATATAATAATCAATGAATTATATATATATATATATACATATATTGAAATATATAAAATTAAATTTTTGCTACCTATGATATTCGAATACTGGACCATGAATTCATCAAACAAGATGACGAATCAACTGTAGATCTTAATGATCTAATGGCTAAAAATGGTTCATATTTTATATTTTAAGAAGTATTTTTATTTTAGTCATCCCCTATATATATAAATAATATATATCACACACACATATTTATATGTACATAAATATATATTTTAAAAAAAGTTTTTATTTTAATCCATAGCCACGTGCATATATAATTGTGTGTGTTTGATTATTTAAAGGTGCAAGGTGGAAATGGAAGCATGGAAATCATGGATGAGAGAGAAGAGGAAGAAGAAGAAAGTGAGATTGAATTTGGATGGACAAATATAAATATGAGTGAAATAGCACAACCCAATGAACTTACTACCTCAACTTCATCTCAATCTTGTCCTCTCAATTTAGACCTCACTATCTCAATCTCATCACACTAATCTATTTGATTATAATTATGTTAGTGTCCTACATTCTTTTATTTCAAATAGATATTGCAAGTCAGTTCTAATGTTTAGATACAGCCATATCATGTATATTATTATTGTAATCTCATTTTTATTTTCATTTTCACCTTTCCTCTAGGTTGTATTATAGTGTAATTTTTCAAATTAGAAAAAGAAAAAAAAAAAGGGTGTGGATTGAACTCTAAAGCTCTCTCTCACTCAAAAAGATATATCCCACCGCTTGAATGCGCAGATAAACTCTAAGAAGGCGATTGGTATGATGGAATGAGGTGGAAATGAAATGGTGATTTTTCTACTTTGATTCCATTTGTTTGTTTGGTATATTTTTTTTTAGGAATTATCATTCCATTTGAAATTATCATTCCTACTTCTATGAGAATCGTCATTCCTTCCACCTACCATGGTATTATCCATTTCATTCCATTCTTAATCCTTCTAAATTTAGGTTTTGATATGTATACTTGTATGAAACATACATTATTTACAATAAATATAAAAACTATTTTTTTGAATCAAAAATATTTTTTTTAAAAAAATAAAATATTATCAACTTTATATAAGCAATAATCTAATATATATGGATTGAAATTGATGCAACACATTACATAATCATATATAATAAGATTCAATATTTTTTTATATAATTTGTTCTCCTTCTTTCTTTCTTGTATTTTTTTATCTTATTTATTGTACATCAGTAATTACACTAATTAATTGTTTTTTTTTCAACTTATTATATACTAAAAACATTGGGTCCAAATCTTTAAAAAATGTGTTTAACTAAAGTAACTATTTACAGTATAAAGAATACAATAAAAAATATAATTTGTGAAATTAATAGATATTTATTTTTATGTTGAAATAATATTATTTTTAAATGAGAATTGATATGCTTAAAATTTAACTATGTATATAAAAATAATAATATGTGAAATTTTATGCTAAATGTTATGGACTCCTTAATATTTCTTAACATAATTAAGTATTAACTAATTCAAAAGTTTAAGTTCTATAAAGTTAAAGAAAAAAATATATATAATTACAAATACTTAAATCTATTTATCCACAATCGATTTTTTTTAATTTTTAAGAAAAAATTATATATTATATAGAACTATATATTACATCCACAAAATTACCATTTTAATTTTAATTTTGTAAATGTTCTTCGTTAAATACATCAATAAAATATTTATCCACTCAATTATATTTATAATTTTAAAGTGATGTAAAAGACAAATTAGTAAAATAAAATAATTTTATTCTATTCCTAAACTTTATTTCTATCTACCAATCATAAAAATGGAATCAAACAAAGAATCATAACTTCATTCCTTTAGTATACTCCCTGCGCATATCAAGCATATGAATCATACACCTGAAATTTGTCATTAATTTCTCATCTTCATTCCATTCATATTTTCATTTAATTCCACCCTCATTTCATTCTATCGTACCAATCACCTTTAACAGTGTTAAGTAAATTATAAACCAAAGAAGGTTTATTCAAATTTGAGATAATAAATATCTCAAATTCACTTCAAGCATGGCCTATTCAAATTTGGACACATAGAAAACCGACAATTTATACACAAAATTATAGTGCACATTGGGATGCCACTGAAATTGGGGAACAATGATTGAATGTCTCTCCCTCCAATAGTTGTAGAAATATTGATTTTTAATAAAATAAAGTTTAAGTAATATTATATGAAGATGACAACTAATTAAGATGGGTGATTTTCACCAATAAACAATCACATTGAGCTGTCGTACACAAATTTGTGTGATTGATCTCTGTTTTCTTCTTCATACTCATATTCTATAATCCAACAAATATACTTTAAAAAAAATGTTAAATGTGCAAAGCTTAAGTTTCCGCCGACACTATTTTCCAACTAAACTACAAAAATGTCATTGTTTCCTAACCATTACTACTACTTTAATGTAAATAATTAACAATTATCTACATTATTTTAATCTCTCGTTGGATGATGATAGGTTGTGGTGGGCTTATTGGGTAATTAATCTGCTTTTATCGTATTTACTTATACTTTAAAATATATATTAGTACTAGCATATATTCTTAGTAGGTATAAATTTGCCGACAATTGATAAAATAAAATAGTAATACTATATGCACAATAAATTAATGAATCTGTCAATGAATCGTAACTTAAGTGGTAAAATTAAGGCATTCAAAAACTCTTCTTTATGAAAGATCTTGAGATCAATCCGATGTGTTTGAAAGTCTTGAATTTAATCCTACTTGTGTGGGATTAAACGAACTTTGATTAGAGCTGAATATGAGTGTATAGTGTGATATTTGTATACATTAATTTACCCCAATTTTACTCATCATGTTCAAGATATAGCTTATAATTGACTTATATATTAAAATAATATTCAAAATCATTCAAGATTATGGGTGAATCTACATGTAAATGAAAGCTAGCACTGGCTAGAGCCCACTCCCAATTATTATTATTATTATTATTATTTAGAATTTTAACCACCATCAAAAATTATTTCTCGTATATATGTAGGGATTGCACCGGACTTCAGTTCAGTGTAAGCCCGGAGTCTTTTCTTATACGTATATCTATATGGACACTGATTAAAAAAAAGTGTAAAAAGAAGGATAAAGTTATACAATCTTGTGATATTTTTGTCCTACTACTACTATTATTAACCAGGGCACAATTAAGTTGCATAAAAAAAATTAGAAACAAATCATTGAGCCATGAAGAAGACATATTATAGCCAATATCATAAAAATTGTGCGTTTCATATAGTATAATATCATCTACAACATGTAAAAAATTATTTAAATATCTCATATATGTAATTCACAATGAATGTGATATATATATACACATGCATTCCCACAAAAAAAGATAGTATCTCCATTAACGGCCACCATGAAGCTCGAATTCATGATCCTCCTCCTCCTCGCCGCCACCGGCGACGCCCACAACGTCACCCGCATCCTCGCCTCGCACCCCTCCCTCTCCACATTCAACCAATACCTCACCACCACACACCTCGCCGACGAGATCAACCGCCGCGACACCATCACCGTCTGCGCCGTGGACAACGCCGCCATGGCCGCCCTCCTCTCCCACCACTTCCCCCTCCCCACCCTCACCAACATCCTCTCCCTCCACATCTTCGCCGACTACTTCGGCTCCAACAAGCTCCACCAGATCACCAAGGGCTCCACCACCACCTCATCCCTCTTCCAGGCCACCGGCGAGGCCGCCGGCACCTCCGGCTACGTCAACATCACCGACCTCAAAGGCGGCAAGGTCGGCTTCACACCAGTGGACGCCGACGCCGCCGATCAACCCATGGCCACCTTCGTCAAATCAATCTACGAATTGCCCTACAACATCTCCGTCATCCAAATCAGCAGCATCCTCACCTCGCCGGAGGCCGAGGCCCCCGCCGCCGCGCCCTCCGATTTTAACCTAATCTCTCTCCTCGCGAGGCAGGGCTGCAAATCCTTCTCCGATCTCCTCACGGCGCAGCGCTCCGCCGCCGACGCGTTCGCGGCGAGCGTCGACAGCGGCCTCACCGTCTTCTGCCCCTCCGACGGCGCGGTGAAATCGTTCGCGCCGTCGTATAAAAACCTAACCGCCGCCGGAAAGGCGTCGCTCCTGCTGTACCACGGCGCGCCGGAGTACAATTCGCTGGGGATGCTGCGATCCGGCGGCGGATTGGTGAGCACGCTGGCGACGGAGGGGAAGAGGAAGTTCGATTTCACGGTGCGGAGCGACGGCGACGAAGTGAAGGTGGAGACGGAGGTGGTGACGGCGACGATCAAGGGCACGCTGATTGATAGGGATCCGGTGGCGGTGTATAAAATCGATAGGGTTCTGCTGCCTACTGAGCTGTTCAAGACGGCGCCGGCGGAGGCGAGAGAGGAGGCGGATGCGCCGGGGCCGGCCGGCGACGACGACGTGACGGCGGATGAAAATTCGAGTAGCGGCGGTTGGAGGGTTGCGAGCGGTGGCGGGATCGTGGCGCTGAGTACTTTTGCTGTCGTTTTCGGAGTTTTATTGGTTTATTAAGATTTAGTATCATTTATTTATCTTTTTATTATTTTTTTGTGTGAAAAATAGATTTGTTTAAAATTCATGAGTTTTTTTTTTATTGGCTTTTTTTTTTCTCTGTAAAGAAGATTGTATTTTTATTGGGGTTTTTTTTTCATCTTTCTACTAATAAGAGGATTCCTTTCCTATTCAAATTTTATCGGATGTCTCTTGCACATTTTATTTATGAAAAACGATAAAAAAAAAATCCCAATATTTTAAAAAATTTACGTATAAATTACAACGTTTTCAAATAAAAGAAGAAGAAACAAAGTGATCTTTAATTTGTCACAAATCAATAATATATAATTTATATATCAGCTTGAGAAGGATCACCCTCGTACGACTTGCTTAAATAATAAATTTAGATTTTATTTAATACTGTTATAATTTATAACGTAAAATAAGATAAATTAATTTTTCCTCGAAATTTAACAGACTAGTGCTACGCACCAATTAAAATATGTATCGGTTAATAAAGTTGTGAAAATTAAAAATAATTGCTGGGTTTAGGTACTATTTTTTTTTTATTAAAGTCATAGATATAGAACGAAATAACATATCATGTGTCGAAATAGTGTTTTTATTGAATGTGGATAGGGATGGCAGTGGATCTTGGACCCGGTCCAAATCCGTGGATCCAGATCCATTTTTACGGATCTGGATCTCAATTTTTTGGACCCGACGGATCTGGATCTGGATCTGGATCTCATTTTTGAAAACGGATCTGGATCTGGATCTTGAAATTTTAGATCTGGATCCGGCCCAGATCCGACCCGTGGATTCTTTTTATTTTATATTTAGTTTACTAATAATATTAACTAAATTAAAAATAATAAATAAATTATATTCAAAAGAATAAAAACTAAAAGTAATTAGATAAAAGTATTTTGTGTTATATTTTTCATGATGGAAATTAGATGTTGTTGATTTTGTGAAATTTTTTTAATTTAATTTGAAAATAGTAGATCCATGGATCTGGACCCGTGGACCCGCGGATCTGACGGATCTGGATCTGGATCCAAAATTTTCAGATCCACGGATCTGGATCTGAATCTGGATCTAGTATATGAAAATGGATCTGGATCTGGTATTGGTCAGACCCGGTCCAGATCCGGCCCGTTGCCATCCCTAAATGTGGATTGAGCATATTGTATTGGACATTGAAGTTTAAAAAAATATATACCCCCCTAAGTACGAAATAATCAATCTTGATAATTAATTAATTTTAAATTTTAAATTTAAATGTTAAACGTAACTATATATTTTAATTGAGTGTAATCAACCCTAACTACAAAAATAAATTAAAACACAAGAAACTAATTGATGAAAAAAATAAAAATTGAACATTGGAAATTGAATAGATGATCTCAAGTGCTATAGTTTCCGAAATCAAGTAAAAATAAAAATAATTTTAGTTTATAATCTACAAAAAAAATTGTGTAAAGTTGTCATGGATAGTCTAAAATTGCTTGGCCCAATAAGATACAAAATGTGATGATCAATATGGAAATAATGTATTTGAAGAGAAAAAAAAAAAATAATAATAATAATGGAAACATGGTCCTTTTTTTTTTTTTGAAGGGGATATATGGTCGTTACTTTACGCAATCTCAGTTAAATATTTAGGCCCAACAAAATAAGACCTGGCCTACTAACATAATCATAGTTGTTGGGTTTTACATTTTTCAATTGTAAATTCCTAATAGGAGTATCAAATACTTCCTCCGTCCGCCAAAGGTGGACCATTTTTACTATATCGGGCGTCCGCAAAGAATATACCACTTTCCTTTTATAGAAATGGTCCCACCATCTACTTTAATCTTTTATCCTTACAAACACTCTTTATTTACAAAAAAAACCACCCCAAATTCAATCTCAACCACACATCTCATAAAGTGGTGGGACCCTTTCTCCACTACATCAAAATTATCACCAATTTTATTAAATCCTGTGCCCAGCCAAAGTGGTCCACTTTTGGCGGACGGATATGTTGATTTAATTTATTTTTTATTGAGTTCAACTAAACATTTACTAAATGTTGGATTAGTTATAGTTTATAACTTAAATTTTTAATGAATTTCAATTTATAGTTTTAACTTTGATTTATTTATTACTTTATATGAACTTTAAGAAATTATTTAATTCTGACTAGAACTACACCAACAATAGCTTCTTTTTTTTTTTTTTTTAAATCGAAATAACACCTGAAACGATGCTCGGTTCCGAGCACATGAGCTATCTACAGTTAGAAACCTTTTAAGTGCATAGTACATTAGGTTATAATTTTGTGACTATTGATCATCGTTTCATAAGTAATTTTGGTAAAGAAAAATTATTGTTATAATTTTGGTGTGATTGTGATCATAATTTTTTTTTTAAATTCGAGCTATACAAAAAAATAAATTAAAAAATAAATTAAACTTAAGACTATAAACTAATACTCCATTTGCTAAAAGTTCAGGCTATAGGCTATAATTAATCTTTGAACAAACTCAAAATTTGAAGCAGCTTAACCTATCGACATATTAGTAACTTATTATATAAAAAATCTCCTATACACCTGGGTGTACGGTACATTCGGGTCGTACCCGACCCGCATCCTGACTCGAATCTAACAGTTGTGGACTATCCCTACTAGAATGTCGAGTGTTAGTGTCATTTTGATATAGAGTTAGTATAATTTCAATATAGTGTTAGTGTCATTTGTAAAATAAAATAGTGTTAGTGTTATTTTTGAAATAATGTCATTTATAAAACAAAATAGTGTTAGTGTTATTCCAAGATTGTGTTAGTGTCATTTCGTATTAGTATTAGTATCATTTCAAGAAAAAATGTAGGGGTGAGCAAACCCGAACCGGACCCGCCGAACCCGCCCGGACCGACGGGTTCGGTCCGGACCGGACCGACCCATTGTATATGTATGGTCCGGGTCGGGTCTAATTCTTAGGACCGATTTTTTTTCGGGTCGGTCCGGGTCGAGACCCGGTCGAACCCGGACCGACCCATATCATTAAAAATTAATTATTTATTTTATATTTTTAATATTTATAATAATATTAATAATATTAAATTTCAAAATTTTCTAAAACCTAAAGGAGGAATGATTTTGAATTATGTTTTTTTGTTGTGATTGCGGATTGCGAATGGTGAAACTATGATATTGATATGTGTTTGTATCGTATTTATTATGTTTTATGTATGAAAATTAAGTGCGAAAACAAGAAAAAAAATAATTTTGGCCTCGGCGGGTCGGACCCGGACCGAATCGGACCAATTGCTCGGGTTCGGTTCGGATCCGGGTCGGCCCGCACACATTTTTCGGTCCGGATCGGTCCTTCATTTTAAAATATTTGGTCCAACAAACCCGGCGGGTCGGTCCGGGTCGGTCCGGGTCCGACCCGTTGCACACCCCTAAAAAAATGGATCAGGATTTAAATACAATCCGGGTCAAATACAATCCGAATGTACGGTACACCCGGGTGTACAGGAGACAATCCGAATGTTCAAATACAATCCTTATTATATTGTTGTTTTCTTTTAATTATTATTATTGCAAGATTTAAACTAGTTGAATTATTAAGGCATGGAAAAGAGCTAATTTCTGAAGCAGATGATGCATGCTGGCGTGTTTTAACACGAGAGAATAAGAAGATAATCACGCGCATTATTGAAAATAAATTAGTCAAAGATTCTAATTGCCATTTGCCACTAATTTAAAAAGATGAAAAATAATCGAAGGAATCATATTCTTGATAAATTATTTGCTCTACGACATTTTTACCTACTATTAATTAATTAAGTATTTTTTGCCTTTTTGCTGATATTAATTACTTTTGGAAAAGCAACTGAAAATTTAAACAAGGCAAATAAACTAATTATGGAACAAATTTGAAAAACAAGGGACTATCTTAGTGGACTCTTGAAATATTATTTCACTATAACTATTTTTTTTATTGGGAATGAAGTGTCCATTTTAAAATTAAAGCTCAAAATAATAAATTAACAAGATAGTTTTAAATATAAAGGCAAATGATAAGACTATATTACTATGCTATAATTATTTTTTATTTTTATATATTTATTTTTATTATAGCACCTCAAAAAAATATTATTGACATCATTATTTTTTTATGTTTATGTAATTTATAAAATTAATAAAATAAATAATAATATCTAAAGTATTATAATCGAAATAAATGTATATAATATGAAAAATAAAACGAGAATGGTACTCATAATTCATAAATGATGCTTATATACATAGTATAGCATTTTCCATAAAATCATAATAACAATAAATTAATTATAAACGAATAGAGATTTATTTTTTTAGTTATTATTTGCAGTAATGTTGAATAATTTTTTAATTCGAAGAACCTACCTTTTTCACTTATTTCTTGTTGGACATTGGACAAGATCTTAATTCACAATTTGGCATATTCCCTAAATATCTCAAATAAAATAATAAAATAAAAATATATCAAAAAGCAGGGGACTGTCACATGACACCCCACCCCCACCCACCTACCCCAACCCCCCACCCCACGTTTGAGTATTTAAATACAACTTCCGATCATAAAAAGCTCCTAACTTTGCTCTCTCAAACCTAATTTTTTCAGATTATATTGTCCATTAACAGCGTAAGTTGCAGAATCTCATATCCATATAGTTTATGGTTGCATGCGTGTGATTTTTTGTTCATGCAAATTGCAAGCTTTTATGCCCTAGATCTGATATTGTTTGTCTTAGCTCGTCAAGATTTGATTTTTATTTGGAATATCGACAGAAATTCGAGATGGGTAGCTCTGGATTCTCATGGAAATTGAACGATCACCCCAAACTGCCCAAGGGGAAGATCGTAGCAATGGTGGTTTTGGATGGATGGGGTGAGGCCAATCCCAATCAGTACAACTGCATCCATATTGCCGAAACTCCCACCATGGATTCACTTAAAAAGGTACCATCCTTTTTTGTTTATTCATCTTTCACTCCTTTTAAGATTGATTGATCTTCAATGGGCTATTGGATCTTCTGCAGTTTTTGCTGTTACTTTGTGGTTTTTTTTGTTTTTGGGGTGTTTATGTTGTGTTTTGAAATGATTTTGGATTGAGATTTTGTTGTTGGATGATGTTTGGTGAAGGGTGCTCCTGAAAAGTGGAGATTGGTTAAGGCCCACGGTAAAGCTGTGGGGCTGCCCACAGATGATGACATGGGCAACAGTGAGGTTGGCCACAATGCTCTTGGTGCTGGCAGGATTTTTGCACAAGGGTGAGTTTTATTCTGTTTAATTGTTTGTTTGTTTGAAAGTTAATGCCACAGATTAAGTCAAGAGATGTGAACTTGGAAAATGGAGTTTCTGGATGGATGATTATTGATGAGTCTTTTAAGTGTCAATGAAGATTGTAAGATATGTAAATAAAAAAATTTAAAGACTGCATGACGGTGGACGCCAAACCCAAGATAAGATATGTTTTTTTGTACAAAGAGTAAAGAGGAAGGTATGTATTCTAGGTAATGTTTTCTCTGGGTTTAATAGTAATGAAATGAGGTTATTGGATTGAAAGTGAGTATACCCCCATCTATACCCTCATCCCAAGATATGAGTGTAAGTAGTCATACAATAAATAAATAAACAATGGCAGGAAGTTTGAATTATATTTCTTGTTTGCAAGATTTTTCTGTGCTCAATAAGTTATTGAACTACCTATACTAGTGGATAAGTAGGAAAACGTGTTGAAATACTTGCTTGTTAATATTGTCAAGTCCAAGAATGCGCGTGACCGCATTGTAGGAAATTATAGTAACAAGTTTTGGGAATCTACTTGGCTACCTTTTGTTTTTTTTATATGGTACTTTTTTTGTCACTCTATTTTAACTGCCAAAAATACTGCATTGTTTGTTCTGTGCTCACAATTATGATGTACACAAACTGAAAGGTCTATAACCTTTTATCTATGTGGGTTACGTTCTTAAACTAAATCATGTGTTAATCTTCATTCTTGTGTTTCTTGCTGTAGTGCTAAGCTTGTTGATAGTGCTCTTGAAACTGGAAAAATTTATGATGGGGAAGGTTTTAACTACATCAAGGAATCTTTTGCAACTGGAACACTACACCTCATTGGATTATTAAGTGATGGCGGTGTCCACTCTCGGATCGATCAGTTGCAGGTATCTCATTTCTATAAATTTCACATTCTTTTATATTCTTCTAGTTATGTGCTTCACTCTTCATCAATTTCAACTTTGTGGATATTTTCTGTTTTCTTGCAAGTCTCCTTTTGTGTAAATAGTTTTTTTTTTTTTTTTTTTTTAACTACAAAAAGAAGGTATCTAATGGTGCTATCCATACTATTGGCTGCAGTTGTTGCTGAAAGGTGCCAGTGAGCGTGGTGCTAAGAGAATCCGTGTTCATATCCTCACAGATGGACGTGATTGTTTGGATGGATCTAGTGTAGGCTTTGTTGAAACTCTAGAAAATGACCTCGTAAAGCTACGGGAGAAGGGTATTGATGCCCAGGTTGCATCTGGTGGAGGTCGCATGTATGTGACTATGGATCGATATGAAGTAAGTGGTTCATCATCATTATCTTATATGTTAACATACAAATTCTTCTAGATTTGTTTTCATGCTGAAGAAGAATGCTTGACTTAGTATTGGTGGTCTTCCAGTTTAACCATGCTGAGTTAGCTGACACGGGTTATCTTGTGTCCGTTGGTTTCATGCTTTGTGTGTGTGTCATGATTTAGAATCGTGTGAGCACTCCAATCTTTTATATGCTGCTTTCCACAAAGATCTCTAGTGGTGATAACGTCTAACATTGTCAGCTAAGATGGAATGGAATTTGGTTAAAGATTTGATCAATCATTTCTTTCGAACTTGAAATTTTTTTATGTGGCGTCACCAAAATTCTCTCTCAATGACTCAATACATATCTGTGTTCACATCATTACTATGTTTCAATCGAAACCTATGGCACCATTCCTGATGGTACTGATATCTTTCTTAATATTTTCAGAACGATTGGGAAGTCGTCAAGCGAGGATGGGATGCCCAAGTTCTCGGAGAAGCACCACATAAGTTTAAGAGTGCTGTTGAAGCCGTCAAGAAGCTGAGAGAGATCCCCAACACAAGTGATCAATACTTGCCCCCCTTTGTTATCGTTGACGATAGTGGGAAGTCTGTTGGACCTATTGTTGATGGTGACGCTGTTGTAACCATGAACTTCCGGGCTGATCGGATGGTCATGCTTGCTACTGCACTCGAGTATGAGAAGTTTGATAAATTTGACAGAGTTCGTTACCCTAAAATCCGGTACGCTGGAATGCTTCAGTACGACGGTGAACTTAAACTCCCAAACAAGTACCTTGTTTCTCCTCCAGAAATTGACAGAACCTCTGGCGAATATTTGGTGAAAAATGGTGTCCGTACTTTTGCTTGCAGGTAAGTCGAGTGATTCTTGATTTTTGCTGAGTTATCAGTTACTTTCTATATAAACCCTTTATCAAATTTGAGTAAGAAAATGAAGCTTTTGCATTATTGTTTCAACATCATTCTATGACTTATATTAGTTTCTTCATGTCCCCGGGCTTAGTTGGGATAATGTTTTCCATGGTGTTCTGCAGTGAAACAGTTAAATTCGGTCATGTCACCTTTTTCTGGAACGGAAATCGCTCAGGATACTTCGACGAGAAAATGGAAGAATATGTTGAAATTCCAAGTGATAGTGGTATCACATTCAACGTCCAGCCCAAGATGAAAGCCTTGGAAATCGGTGAGAAGGCAAGGGATGCCATACTTAGCCGTAAATGGGACCAGGTAATCCAACAATATATTGTACTTGCCGTTCCCTGCTCCGCGCAAGAGCATCTCTTTTTATAAGAAACGTCTTTGTTTTTGATGATTTTCCTTTTCCTTCTCTAAAAGGTACGCGTCAACCTACCTAATAGTGACATGGTGGGACACACTGGTGATATCGATGCAACAATCGTGGCTTGCAAGGCTGCTGATCAAGCCGTCAAGGTAATTACTAATTCAGAAGCCATAACTCTCTTTCCATCTGCATTTCCAGCATACAAGATTTGCCATTTGAACCAACCTTGTGGATAGCTACTAATTGTTATTTTTAGAGAACCCGAATGATTCTTTTTTATTTTTTTACAAAGCTGCATGATCTCTCTCTCTCTCTCTCTCTTTTTCCCTGCATATTAGCAGTTTTTTTTGGAGTTTAGGATTACAATTCTTGCAAATTTAGCTGGAGTGAATTGGGATGATTTGCTGATCATTTTGGTTTGGTTTAGATGATTCTTGACGCGATAGAACAAGTCGGTGGAATCTACGTTGTCACTGCTGACCATGGCAATGCCGAGGACATGGTGAAAAGAAACAAGAAAGGCGAACCTCTACTCGACAAAAATGGCAAGATTCAAATACTTACCTCTCACACACTTGAGCCTGTAAGTATATACTCCATTCTTCTCATTGTATGCAGTTTTCACACAATGTCTCGAGCAATGTGTGAGGAGTGACCTATTCTTGATACATGTTATTGCCTACTTGTGTTAGGTTCCTGTTGCAATCGGTGGCCCTGGGTTGGCACCCGGTGTCAGATTCCGCAACGACGTGCCCACCGGCGGGCTGGCCAACGTGGCCGCAACCGTCATGAACCTGCACGGTTTCGAGGCGCCCAGCGACTATGAGACAACCCTCATCGAGGTCGTCTAGACGGGTTTTCAAGTCTTTTTTTTGCAGTAGATTATGTGAGAGGATTAACACAATCATCAAAATGTGTTCAATAAAATACTGTGCTAGGATTTTGCTTTACTTTCCTAGAATTCTTGATTATGATTTCAAACACACAGAGCAGTTTCTGCTTGAGATTTTTCAAGAATCCAATGATTTGTGTCATATCATATATCTATCTATCTATCTATCAAACATGAGTGCTTGAGATTTTCAAGAATCCAATGCTTGAGGTATGTTTTGCTTCAATTTTATCCATCAATATCATAGCAAAAACTCAAACTATCATACAAGTTTTTGGATTGTGACATTAGATACAAAATACTTGGGATTGAATCAAGCAACACTGAAAGAAGTTGCTGCACTCTCCACAAACTTCTTTGCACCCTTGAACCATCTCTTGTCCCCAGCTTGTGCCTTGCAGATGTAGAGCTTCCCGCCCTTCACGGTGGCCGTGATCAGCTGGTGCTTGCCCCCCTCGTCCCCGTCAGCCGTCCTCGTCAGCACCGACAGGAAGTAGTACTTGTTGCCATCAACTACCGGAGTCGCAGTCTCCAGCAAGTTGGCGGTCGCCACAGCCCCGGAGTCGAATCCACCCTAAAACAGTGTTGTTGCAGGTCAGACAGACTAAGGGCCGAGCCTCGTTAAAACCTTTCTGGGTAATGAAAAATTTCGATTTACCTCGGAATCGGTCTTGCCAAAGTAGGCCTGCTTCCCCAACAAGTAGTCAACCTGCATGGAAACGATACACGTGAATGAAACTCGGGTTGTTTGTAATAACCAGAGACGATAGACGAACGAGGCGTGTGTTTACTTGGGATAGGAAATCTTCAGGGGAGCCGTAGTCCGTGATGGACTTCTTGTCGGTGGGGTTGATGGTGACGGTGAGGTTGCTGGTGGCGTCGAAGTTGTCCTCGTAGCGGAGGACGGTGCCGGGGAACTCGACCTCGCTGCTAGGGTTCCACTTTGCCGGCACCAACACCTTGAATCCATCTCCGGCATATGGCTTGAAATCGGTGTTCGACTTTGGCTTTGCGAAGATGTTGGCTGCATTTCATTTCTCATATCATTTTCTCAACATCTTATAACTAACTAACTAACTAACGCCCTAATTCGTAGAGTGACGATCTCATAACTGAACACTCGACAACAACAACTTAAAATATCCCGAACTCTTAGCAATTTCTAAAAAATATCCCATTATATATGCGATAAAACGATGAATCACTTCGCTGGATTCTTAGGCGGAAACGTTTTTTCAACCTCATCCAATAAAACGACATCATTACAATCAAAATAAAAAATTCAGCAAGGTAACTCATCATTTCGTCGCTAATAACATGATTAACCCTAAAAAATACAAGAACCTCATTTTCAACCCTTCGATTACGAAGATTTATTAAGGGACGAAAATTCTATCTTTTTCAATGACCTTATACGTTCAGTGCAGTATTCTCACGAGATATATGTCATCATATACATGAGATGAATCTATTCCACAATCAAAACTCAAACAATAATCACATATTGAGACATGTATATATACCTGATTCTCCATAAGCAGCATCAGCAGGTGAAACCTTGGTGGCGACGGCGGCAGCGCCGACGAGAAGGGTGAGGGCCAGCCTCCGCGACACGGCGGCGCCGCCGTCGGATTCTTGATTCTCGGCCTGCTTCTGGGCCCTGCAGACGAGCTGCTGGGCGGGCTTCAGCGACGGCGCGTGGCGGCTGGAGGTGGTTCTCGCCGAGGTGGAGAGCGCCGCGTGGTGGTGCAAGAAGCATGCAGTCGACGCCATATCTTTTTCTTGGTTTTTTTTCTTTGTTTCTGAGAAATTGAGGATCCAAAAAATACACACACTCACACCCTTTTTCTTGAATGTGTAGTGTGTGTGATGTGTGATTCTGAATGGTGGAGTTTTGATTTTTTGGATTAGATTTCGTGATGGATGGATAAGGCTGTGGTGGTCTTTCTTCATGCCAACTGTTTCTTGAAATCTCCACGTCGGATGGTTTTGGGGTTGGGGCCCACTTCTCAATCTTATTACAAAATGTTTTCTATTTTTTTTTTTTAATCTTCAATCATCTCTTTCCAACAAATAATTATCATGTGTTCTAATACTACAACCATCCACAATTTATATATCCACCAAGAGTTTTAATAAAATGATTGATTGCGTTATGATCAGAAGAATACGGATCTCATTTTAAAGTGAATAAAAGAACAGACGAAAATGATAAATTGTGTATATTTTTATAGACGAATGAAATATAATTCAAGGTGTTTTTTCTTTTTCTATTTTTTTTAATTAAACGATGGAATTGGAGTTTTAGACTTCGTTGGTTAAGCTGAAGTCTGTACTCTTGGACGTTCCTCGAGGACAAATGTATTTGACATGTACTAGCGTCAAGAATAAATTTATTTAATAAAAATTGGTTATCGTGATAAGTAACGTTGCACTGAACGTCGTAAAAAGATGTCATCTGATTGATCCTCAAACTCATCATAAAATTTTGTTGAATTAAAAAAAAAAAACATTGTCTTGTGATTTAAACTCAAGTTATCCATTTATCCATCAATGAAATATATTCATCGTAACATGAATATCAATGAATTGAATGACACGTTCAGTCGTTTAATTGTAAACTCTTTCTTTAAAAAGATGTCCATAATATTAATTGTTGACTTGTTGTGGATATGTCATGTAATATGAATTTAAATTATGGAAGAGTTAATATGATTCAAATTCATAAATTTTATTTGGAATTGACTTTAAAAGCAATCAAAATTTATCCAATTAGGAAAATAACATAATTAAGTGCTTTTATTTGCATACTCCTCCCCTAGGGTGTTGAGTATTGCAGATACAGTCTTGTGGTATGATATAGTTTCACAAATAGCACTCCTCGGGTGTAAATTTACATTTTTGCCCTTCTATGTTGCCATGTTGGCTAGTTAATATTTAATTCCCTCTACATTACATAGAAAAAAAAATCTCTACATATTAGTATGATTTATCCAATAACTTGTTAGAATTATTTATTAAGTTTCATATATCGAGTAGTAATATTCTGATATGGAGTAACTGATCATAGTATTTATCTTCAATTCCATGTTTTAATTTATATTTGTTATGCATATACTTAAACTATTACCAAACATAAAATAATACTCATATAAAGTCGACTCATTTCAATTATTTGAGATAAAGTTTATATAAAATAATACATCGTGGTGAGTCATACGTAACCTAACAATTTGAACGATTAGAGATCACTCAATTTATAATTTAATAATTAAAATAATAGCCAAATAATACAATTGGTCACTCACTATTCAAATCCCTACGATCACGTAATATTATATAATCACTCTGCCCACGAAAATATTGTCCTAATTTGCTATTTTAGTTCGTCCACATATAATTTTTTTTGAGAAGGTCGTCCACATACAATTATTCTAATATACTTTTAGTAAATTTGTGGATCTTTTTCTCCACTTAATAACATGTGGGCTTCAATCTCGACTTACTAACTTAATTACTTTTTTCATTTTTCTTCATTTGTGGACCCCTTTCTCACTAAACATCACAAAATTTCTAAAAATCCGTGCCTCCCTCACTTATGATAACATCTCGTGGAAGGAGAGAGTATAATCTATTAATATCAGTTTTTTATTCATTTTTTTATAGATATTATACCTATTATTAAAAGAGGTTTATTTTATAAGTTTAATATACTTATTATATCCTTACCATATATATATATATATATTAAATGATGAGTAATAATATAATATGATAACCTATTTTAAAGACCATCATGCAATCAAAACTACACAACTCAAAATCTAAAGTTTTATCAATATTTTGAGTATCGAGATTCATTATAGAGTATCCAATCATTCATTCACAAATAACTTCGTCTAATTTGTACAAAAAGCTTATACTATTAAAGAAAAATGAAATCTAATTCTAAAAAGATAATGTAATGTTGACGTTTTTCACGTGTCAATGTCTTGCATTTAATAATAATTATAAATCTCACATTTCCCCAAGAAAGTAGTTTGTCTTAAAAAGCCATATAAAAAAGGGGACGCCTTTTATCTTCCATATATTATTCAATTTATTCTATTTGTAACCTCCATTTTCCACAGAAAGGAACTGAAATAGCTCAAGGTAAAATTCACCCATTTTCAACTAATTTCACTATGATTCTTGCTTGTAAATTTTGTTCCATTTTCTGCTCGCATCTTTTTAGCTTCTGGGCTTCTCTCTAGTTTGCTATTTTTGAAGTTGGAGATTATTTTCTTGTCATTTCCCAGTTTGAACAAAAAAAAAAAAAAAAGATTTTGGTAGAACTCATTTTCGCCTAAATATGTGATGTTATGTGGTAGATGTTATGGGTTAGGTTAAAGTTCCAATTTTTATTTCTGGGTTTGGAGATAGGAGCTATCTGCAGGTTTTGTGAATTACCATACTCCTATTTTTTATGCTTAATAATTTTGAGAAAATAATCAGTTTTCTTCACATGTATTCTATGTCTGATTCTAGTGTTTAGATCCTGTGTTGGCTGTGAGCAAGTTAGGTTTTTTTTGTGTGTGCATAGTTTTGATTTGTTCATTTCTTAGTTGTCAATTTGTCATGATTTTGCACTCAAACTCCATCTGTTTGCCCTTGCAACTCTCAACATTTAGTATGTGTATATTTAGTCTGTTACAACTTGTATGAAATGTTTTGTGCTTATAAACAGAGCATTCTTATGCGAATTCACTCGAAAAATTGTTGGTTTAGAAGGTTTAAGTCATTTTTGTGATAGGAAGGTGTTATATTTACATTACTATGTGTGGACCTTATTTAGAGAGTGTTTGGCTAAGCTTATTTCCGAGAGCTTATACAATTCATTTTCTTATAAGATGTAAGGCTTCAAGAGCTTAGAAGTTGTGAAAGTGTTTGGATGATTAGAGAGAGACTATTGAAGAGAGGTGAAATTGAAAGGGTATATGTTGGAAATAATACGACATAGTAGTGTATTTTTGTAAACTGGTTGTTGCTTATGAGATTATGAAATAATAAGTTGGGGTTGAGGAACTTATTTTATGTGGAGCTTATTTTTATAGTTTGCTTATAAGTTACTATTTAGGAGTTTATTTTGCCAAACACTTTTCAAGAGCTTATAAGCTAAGCAAAACACTCCTTTAGTCGCATCTCAAATGAAATCTTCTATCCACAATTCGTATCCTTTTTGTGCTAACATTGTAGTAAGTCGGAAAATAAGCTTACTGTTGAAATGTGTAGTCACTAAGACCTTTTCTAGTATTATGTCACCAAAATTTTAATTTTCTCGAGATCAACCCTCCACCACACCCCCAAAACGGACCCCATTGATTGTATTTTGACATATTTTTTCAGTTGGAAAAAATGTCGGAGGGGCTCGTACACAACATCATGGATGCAATTTCTGATAATGTATCAAAACACAAGAAAGTTTCATTCTCTGAGGATGACGACTCGAGCTCCGTCTCTTGTCAGGTGAAGAAACTGTTTGGGCGTGAGAAGCCCGTTCACCATATTCTTGGTGGTGGCAAATGTAAGACCTTCTTACACATCTAACGGAGTTTGTTTGTACCAAGCCTATCTATCCTGCCCTCGTCTCACAATTCATTTTTCTTGAACGCGCAAGCTGCTGATGTCCTACTATGGAGGAACAAGAAGATCTCGGCTGGCGTCTTAGGTGGTGCCACCGTTGTCTGGGTGCTCTTTGAGTGGCTCAACTACAACTTCCTCTCACTCTCATGCTTCGCTCTCATCATTGCATTGTTGCTTCAATTTCTTTGGACAAATGCTTCGAGCATACTAAACCGGTAAATCTCACTACATAAACTTGCATGCTCTCTATGCTACTCTCTCATTGCGCATTTCATTGATGGGAACAGATCTTCGTCTTCAGCCCCCCGTGTCGTTCTTCCTGAGGAGGTTTTCGTCAACATAGGCAAGATGGTCGGGACTGAGGTGAACCGCAGTTTAATCTACTTGCAAGACGTCGCCTGTGAAGGCACTATTAAACAGTTTGTTGTGGTAGTTTCTCGTTCCCCTCTTGTTTTTCCCTGCACAATCTTCTCGTTACTCGATTATTGTTGGTGATGGCCGAGTTGAGAGCTCTTGATACCAATTTTGCAGGTTGTTGGTAGCTTGTTAGCTGCTGCTATTATTGGGAGCTGGTGCAACTTTCTCACTGTGATATACATTGGTGAGAAATTTTGATGTGCATTATATTGAAACAAAAGCTACTAAACAACTCCTTTGATTCTGTGTGGTTTGCACGCTATTACACAGAGACGAGATTAACAAAACATTGCTTCGTTTCTTAGGTTTCATCGCTGCTCACACGCTGCCCGTCTTGTACGAAAAATACGATGACCAAATAGACAACTTCATCTTGAGCGCCCTCGGGCAGGTGCAGCACAACTACGGCAAGCTGGATGCCGGTGTCCTCAAGCGAATCCCTAGGGCCGGCTCGTTCAAAAACTGGGGGAGGAAGACCGATTAGGGTTTTCTTCGCGATAAACACTTGATATGTACAATGATGTTTTGACGAGACGGTTTGTCAAGACACTATTTCTATCGATCTTCTCTGTTCTAGTAGGGCGTTATAAGAATCAACGGTTAATTCTCAAAAGTAAACGCTCTCTAACGGTCGAACAACCTAAAGAGAAGAAAAGTAACACTGCAGGATTCATTTCTGCATCATTATTGAGAAAACAAGATACTTACAATAAATGTGGAGATATATAATCAGTAGCACAAAGTTTTGTGTCTCTTGAGGCAGCATGAGTTCCTATTGCCGATTTATACATAATAAATCCGAGCATTATGTCAAGGCGATATTCAAGAAACCATTCCCTTCTTAAAAATCTAAAGCAAAAATTATGGATCCAAGGCTTTGACATCAGCAACTATGAACACTAGCAACTAACAAGACAGTAACATATGGCATATTACAAGTCTTAAGCAGCAGCAGCAGCAGCAGCACGACGGAGATAATCCCTACTCGTCCCGACTCAAAAGCAGGCGATTCTCAGAGTAGATGACTGACGAGCTTTGCTCCCGGATGGTAATTTTCGCCATCTTTGCGTGTGCTGCTACGATAATGCTGCCACATATTGTCAAAACCAAGAGTTAGATCGTAGGCAAGAATCATCAGTAGCAATGCACAAGGTAGAAGTTAACTTTCGAGATTCGATAGAATTTCAAAACAATCTTGGTTACAAGTAATATGAACTTCCTGATTTTGTGTAGGTTCTGAAACAGTTTTCATACAATTGCAATATATATGAGAAGTTGTTACACCAACATTTTTATAAATTAAACAATCTTGGTTCGAATTTCCAACCAAAGATTTAAGATGAGAAGTGTTCAGGGAAATAAATTTGTATACTGCAGACCCACATACAGTTGAATATATCAACTAGAACTCATCATGGAGCAATAGTATTTCATGAAACACCACAAAAGCAAAAGGGAATTACCTTTGCTATCTTTAGAAGAATCCGTCATCATTGCCATCACTACCACCAAAGCGGGAACCAGAACTCTTCCGAGATCCACTGGATCGATCAGAACCAAAACCAAAACCACCAGAGCCACGTGAATCATTGTTTCTAACGGGACCACCTAAAAGGGCACCAAAACCCTCTGAACGGCCCCCGGAACCACCTGACCGACTAGAACCAAAACCGCTGGATCGGCCTGAACCCTGTCCCCCAAATCCACCACCAGAACCAAAACGACCACCTCCTGAAGCTCCATATCCACCAGAAGAACCAGAATATCCACCAGAACGGCCACCCCCATAACCACCAGAACGACCAAAACCAGAATCACCAAATCGACCACCTCCCCTGCTGCTTCCACCAAAACCAGAACGGCCACCCTGATCCATGGCACTATACATGCTCATAGCATCATCTCCAACAGCTATCTTCGGGAGCTAAAACCAGGAAAGTTTAAATGGACTTAGCTAAAATATTTGAATTTTGAAGGGCATGAAAACTTGACAGAATATGCAGCGGGCAGTCATGTACTTACACTGAATCACAGTTCTTTTAACTAGACCTTGGTTATATAATACAAACTCACTATATGGCAATTATAAGAACAAACTAGGAAGGCAAAGTTGTCCAAAAAATCAGAGCATACAAAAGAACATTATGGAAACACTTTAGAAGAACATAGATTGAGAACTTGCCTCAACAAAACGACATCCAACTTCACGCTCAATAGCCTTAATTTCCCTATATTCGTGGTCTGAATAAATAAGGACCGCACTACCTTTCTTTCCAGCACGGCCAGTTCGTCCAGACCGATGAACAAAAATCTCAGAAGAGTTTGGAAGTTCATAATGCACCACCTAAGCAGAACAAAGCATTGAAGATAGCGTTAATAAACATAATAGACATATGCACAAATCATTGTGTGATTCAAAAGTAACAACTATTTTTAAGTTCCATGCAGCAGTCTCTCCTGCAGTATTTAATGATTAATGACTTTAAAAGCCTATTGACTTAAGACTTAGAATCAATTGAGAGTATGAGTTGCATTTACTTACGAACTAATCCACTCAACACTCTAATATCATTGATAAATCAAGTAAAATGTCAACTGTGGTAAGATCTCACTTTAAAGGATAGCATCATGTTTCCCAGTATTTGACTAAATATTAAACAGCCAACACTAATCAATTATTCCAAGTGCATGAAAACATTATATAACACAAATATAGTGGAAACAGGATATTATTTATAACCTTCGGTGGTCTATCAATTACTCCCCCCCCGTCCCATTAGGCTTGTCCCATTTCTTTTGGGCGCGTTTATTAAGGAGAGTATAACGGAGAGTATAACTAGTGTGGTAAAAGTGTGTAAAGGTGTGGGGCTATATTGTTTGTAGTGTAAAATCAATACCAAATATAAAAACAGGACAAGATCAATGGAACAACCCAAAAAAGAAAACAGGCCAAGATCAATGGGACGGAGGGAGTATTTCTTTATGGTTTTTTTATTATAAAAAGGAAAATGTAAGGTAGCTCTTCCAATGGTGTGTCGTATAATGACCAATATGTAAGAACACATGACCAAGATAATCAGATAACATACAAGATCAACATTTGGCACATCAAGCCCACGCGCAGCTACATCAGTGGCCACTAAAATATTGATCCTTCCCTCACGAAAAGCAGATAGAGTCCTTTCCCTTTGGTTCTGTGTTATATCACCATGCAACGGTTCACATTTAAAGCTCCTTTGCATAGCATACGCCAACCTATCAGCATCACGCTTCGTCTGAGTAAACACAATACATTTACCTCCTTTTGCATGCTCCTGATAACAAATTGGTTGTACTGCTTAGCTCAGAACATTGAACATCGTGATTGGATTATGTAACATATGAAGAATTAATCCAGTAACAAGACTGGAAGTACAATAAACAAGTAAAGAAGACTTAAAAGTAAGATTCATACAGTTATCAGAGGTCCGAGTATAGCTGGTTTTTGCCGCGTATCTGACACAATCGAATATAAGGTAATCCCATCAGCTAATTTCTGATCAGAGTCTCCCACCTGCAGCACATAGTTGACGACAGATTTTCATATCAGACTAGCAACTTCAAATGCTTGTTGCCCAAAAAAAAGTAAATAAATAAATAAGAAGGCATAAAAGCCAATAAACACAAAATCTGAATCTCACAAGGTCCACAGTAACCGGGCTTTTCAAGAACTTTTGGGTAAGTTTCAGTATCCAATTTGGCATTGTAGCTGAAAACATCATTGTCTGGTGTTTCTGCTTTATGAAGCTCAGGATCATCTCAACATCTTCTGCAAATCCCACATTAAGCATCTGATCAGCTTCATCAAGGACAACAAACTGCACCTCCGACAAGTTCAAGGAACCACGCTTAATCAAATCAATGAGACGGCCAGGAGTTCCAACAACCACATCAACACCACGGTCAAGAGTGCTCATTTGGCGGGATATTGGGACACCCCCATAGACACAAAGTGTATCCAATTCTGTGGCGGACTCTGAAAATTCTTTATCAACCTGTCGAGCAAGTTCTCTTGTTGGAGCCATAACAAGGGCCAAAGGATTCCTGCCCTGTCTGAACAATAAAAGCAAGCAGAATTCCTTAGCCTTAAAAAAAAAACTACCCAATTGATTACTCAAGAAGTGATATACTCACCCATGCTTCTGGTTGTACTTAATAATTTTATCCATGATGGGAATCCCAAAAGCTAGGGTCTTCCCCGTTCCAGTTCGTGCTCGCCCTATCATATCGCGACCCGCCATGGCAGGCTCCAACACTGCCCTCTGCAATTAGAAGGAACAAAAAAAATGATCAAGAAAGACAAGTATTTTCTAAAAGGCGAATCCTCATTTTCCCTTCAACACATTGATAGTATCATAATCCTTACAGCCAACCTTTTCAGCTTAGGGTTCGATTCCTTGTTTTCTTTCCAACTCACATAATTGTTAGCTCATAAAATGACGATACAATGTTACCTAATATTTCTATGCCGGCATCATAGCTCTAATCGGATTTCAAATACCAATACACACTTATTCAACACAAGCAGCATTTTCTTTCATTCCGGAATTATACCTGAATCGGGAAAAGCTTCTCGATGCCCTTACTCTTCAAAGCCGACACAATCTGCGGCGCAATACCAAGCTTGGCGATCTCGAGCCCTTCATCGGCGGGCCCGCTCGAGGCCCTTTCCCCATCGGAATAATCAGCCACAGCAAACCCAGCCCGCAAAGCCTGGCCGGAATGGAAACTCCTCCCCAATCCGACGCACGGAGCAGCTTTAGGCAGCACCGAATCAGCTGCGCAGGTGTGAATCTGTGCGCCAGAAGCCGCATTCGACGGAGCTGATAGTGGATTGACGGAAATGAAACGGCTGACGGCGGTGAGCGCGAGCGTCTTCAACGACGATTGGGACGATCTCCTGATCAGAACAAGGCTGCCCATTTTCTCCTGATTTTGTGTGGGAAATTCCGGTTTGCGGAGATTAAACCCTAGGGTTTTTGTTAGGGTTTATCGAGGAATGGAGTGGAGAGAGAGAGAGGAGTGAGAGAGACTATAAATGCTTTTAGCTGACTGAGAGTGAAATATAGAAAGGCGGTTGTGTTTTGGGGCTTAGGGTTTTAGATATTTTCAATTGTAATTAATGAAATAAATATATGGTGTTAATTTAAATGAATCTTATAATCACCTGATTATTTGTTTTACTAATATTGATCTAATTTTATTTTTTTATATTTTTTTAGAGGAAACTTTGTTGATTTGTTATTATAGTGGCTAAAATAAATTCTTCTGAATTTTAGGTAAGAAGTTAGAGAATACTTGTGTAACAAGTTATGTTTTTCTTTTCTCATTAAATTAGCTAAATTTGTTATTTGTGACTTGTGAGCTTTTTTAGAAAACAAAATAAATAAATGAAAATTGAAGCTCCTCCATCACTAATTATTTTGACCTCTTATTTTGTCAACAATTGTGGGTTCAAACTTAATAATACTAGTAAATAGTAATAATAATTTGTTTTTTCAATTCATAAATAAATGATACTTGGGCCTTCTCCTTACTGGACCATAATCGTGGGCCTGCTTGTTTGGGCCTAACTTAGTCACGTGCTTCTATATTGGGCCTAACGTAGACATGCACGTGGACAAATAAAATCCTTAGCCATTCTTTTTATTCGTATTTATAAGTTGTATTTATAAGTTAAACCTTTAATTTGAATTCTCTAGATATGAATAGGGGTAATTATATCTTAATACATAAACTCTCTCTTAATTCTGATTTCATATATGAATTAAAAAAATATCCCTCCCAAATACACGAATTTTATTTTGTTTTGATTTTTTAACACAATTGTAAATTTTCAATAAATTGATATTATCGTGACTAGCTGAAGCGGTGTAGACATTTAATTACATTATTTAGTACATCAACCGTTTTAGCCGTATTAACATTTTAAGCGTCCACCTCAACTTTAATTTAAAGGTAATTGACAATCGTGTGAAAAATTGAAATATTAAGAAAAATCATATATTTAAAATAAAAAATTAAGTGAAATTTGTTCTCATACTCAAAAATTTAATATTGAAATAATAAATAGGATTTTGACAAATAAAATCACGAACTATTTCGAAATTGTAATTTTAACGTGACGAATTAAATCATCACCTTTTCAATTTTTTCAATTCAATCCCACAATTTTTTTTTCCAGTCGTCGGAGTGCTGAGTTGGAGCTTATGTGAATTAATAAAGACGATGTTTTTATGAGGCCTAAACAATATCGTTTTGTAAAATTTCAATTAAAATCTTAAATGGACTATATATCCTATATCAGCATCCTAATTTCTAAGATTCAACAACTTTATTGCTAACGGCGTCGTAACATGAATATTATATAGCGAACTAATTCATGTAAGCAACAATTTAATAATTCGACGATAAAAAATTAATTAAAAAAATTACAAAAATTTTAAAAAAAATTAACTTAATTCATCACGGTTCAAAAGACAAGTTAAAGTTACAATTTCAAAATAATCATACATTTTATTTTCAAAATAATCATACATTTTATAAATAAAACATCAAAAATATAGATACACAAAGAAGCAACAAAAGCTTCGACACACGCCACGTGGACTGCAGCCAATAACATGGTTTCGCAGCAAAGGCAAATCGCACAACGACAAAGAGCTCATTGCATGCAGAGCTAAGCAAAAATGGCTGCCTCTTTCATCGAATACTTTATCTGCATTCCTCCAATCAACATCCCCAATTATTCAATTACTATGCAGACTCGTCGATTTCACCTAAAATCAAGCACTTACCTCCAAGAATTTGTCTCCTTGTTGCCGTCCCAATTCTTTATTTACGAAAACCCCCCATTATAAAACCCCAATCCCCAATCATTCTTGCCCATCTCATTCACAGCTCAAACCCAATTTTCTGTTTTGTGCCACCGCACTTCAAAGTTGCAATCTTTTTTTTTTTTTTTTCAGATTGGGCCATGAAGAGGTATAGGAATCGGCAAATTTGGGAGTTTGAGCATGAAGTGAATATGATGGCTGCTGCAGCTGCTGCTTATAGGGATGAAGGTAGGATTTTGAATGGTGGTGTTTATGGGAGGAAGGTGATATTGGGGATAGATGGTGGGACGGCGTCGACTGTTTGCATATGCATGTCTTTGACACCCTTTGATCAGCCGCTGCCTGATCCTCTGCCTGTTCTTGCTCGCGCCGTCGCCGGTTGCTCCAACCACAACAGTGTTGGAGGTGATTTATGCTCTCTGTTTTGACTCATTTCTGTGTTGTGTCTCAATTTTGGTTGAATGAATGCAATGATTGCTATGCTTTTGGATTTTGAACATTTTGGGGCTGTGGTTGCTTGGAATGATTGTTGTTGGATCACGAACACTGGGGGCGTTTACTTTTCATGATTGAGTATTTTTATCCTCGTTGCTATGATTTTTCCAAATGGGATATGAATGAAGCAAAATGAGCTCAAATGATACAAATTATCAAGGGTTCCAATCAATGTTAGTATAGAATGGATTAACCTATACTGTTTTTATCTATCTAGGTGAAATGTGGCAAAATTCTGATTACGACACTTGTGTGTGTGAGAATGATTTGTTTATGCAAAGGACGTTTCTGTTTTGCTGGGGGAAAAAATGTTGGTTTAAGGATGCTAAGTTCGTGATGGTGTAGACATAGCTGTGATGATGTTTGTTTCATGACTGTCGATGACGTTCTGGCTCATTGGAAGAACTGAGCTAGTTATGAAGAAAGTGAGGCACTCGCTGTCATAAACTAGTGCTTTGAGTTGCGTCTAGAATTTAACCTGAGGTTAAGCTTCTTTTTTGCAACGGGAGCTAGCAACGTGACTTAAGCTTCTTTTTTGCAACGTGACTTAGTCGTTAGTCCCAGCAGGGTAAATAGGGTGACCTAGATCTGTTGACCTTTTTTTTATTGTGCTATGGCCTATGGGAAATACTAGAATTTGCAAATGCATTCGGATCACCTTGATCTTGTTTTTCGGCCAAAGAAGCAAAAACTAACTCTTTTGGGGGCAAAAGCTACTCTAATTGACAATTTACTTATTCTTTTTCTTATTTCATTTACATTTTTAGTCCTTTATAGCTACGTTAGTTTTTAGGTGATACTCTTGAATTTGCAATATTCGTATAATCACATACCTAGATAGGGACAGACATAGGTCATGACACATGCTTTGGCTAGACAAAAAATAAATTTGTAACTGGAGATGCAGATTCATGGCCTCGTCGTGTTAATAATTCTTCGATTTGATTTTTTTGTTCACAGAATCTGCAGCTAGAGAGACTTTGGAGAAAGTTATGGCGGATGCTCTTGCAGCATCAAGATCAACTCGTTCTTCTGTTCAAGCCGTTTGTCTTTCAGCTTCTGGTGTTGACCACCCAAAGGACCAGCATCGCATACTTACTTGGCTCAGGTTCGATTCTTAAAAGAATTTATTCTGCCGTGGCATTCATATATGTGATTAGTTTTTGTTGGATCTGCAAATGCACTTTACAACGCAACACGATAGTTATAAAAAAAAATGCAACGGAGAGGCAATGGATAGGATTGGTGAATGACGATAGGAAATTGATTTAATCATTTTACAATTCGTGTATCTTTCTACCACAGTTTAATGCATAGTAGCGTAACTTCGTGCTTACGTATTGCGTTTTTTGTTACAAGTGTCGACTTTTAAATACTTCATCTGATACTAATTGTTGTTTTCCTCGCTTTATCTTCTTAGAGAAATATTCCCGAGTCATGTTCGGTTATTTGTTGAGAATGATGCTGTGGCTGCTTTGTCAAGTGGGACGATGGGAAAGCTTCACGGATGTGTCCTCATAGCTGGTACAGGCACCATTGCTTATGGGTTCACGGAAGATGGAAGAGAAGCTCGGGCTGCTGGTGCTGGACCTGTTTTAGGCGACTGGGGAAGGTACGCCCTTCAAATAATTGTTTGTACGATTGCCATCTTCACGACTTTTATTTGCTGCCATAGCTAACACATCTCTCAGCACTTTTTACAATGGCCTTTGTGCATCCTCGCTGGAGAAAACCCTTCTAACTTGTGCAATCACCAATATTGGCACATATCAGTATATCACCTTTAGATATATACCCTTCAATCCTTTAGTGCAATCAATCAAAAAATATAATTTGGTAGTTGTAAATGAAATTTGATTGCATTTTAAAAACTTTGTGGCGTTTTGTTTTGTTCATCTTTTAATACATTTCCTTTACTTGCAGTGCTTATGGTATAGCTGCACAGGCGCTGACCGCTGTAATAAGGGCTTACGATGGCCGTGGTCCACCGACTACACTAACACAAATTATTCTAGACAAACTAAATCTCTCTTCCCCCGATGAACTTATAGGGTACGTATGTGTGTAGTGCCTATAATTATTACTATAAGCCATTCACTTTCTTGGTGCTCATCGAGCTTGATAAATCAGTAAATAACTATGATTTTGAGGTTGCAAACAAATCACAATGATGATGAAGCAATGATAATATAGGATATGACTGAAGTTTGATTTTAGGTGGACGTATGCAGATCCATCCTGGGCTCGGATAGCAGCTCTGCTTCCCGTTGTGGTTTCTTGTGCAGATGGAGGCGATCTTGCAGCAACCAACATCTTATTTGACGCTGTTCATGAGCTGGCTTCGAGTGTGAAAGCTGTTGTCGCGAGATTGGAGCTCTGTGGTGAAGGTGTGTGTTTTCTATAGCTCATTAGTATTTGACACCATCACAACTGAGCTATTATGTCTTTTGTTGCAGACGGCAAGGATACTTTCCCCCTCGTAATGGTTGGTGGCGTTCTCGAGGCCAACAAAAGGTGGGACATTGGCAACGAGGTCATAAACTGCATATCCAAGGACTTCCCCGGTGTTCTTCCCATTCGTCCCAAGGTATAGGCACGCACTACTATATCATTGGCTCCCACTCCTCATATACATGCTCGTTACCCTCTAAACGAACGGGGTGTCGTGTCTCTCCACTTCTCGAGCACTCACTACATTTTGTTGCACACTCTTTGCACTCACTAAACACGTGCTCGTTTTCTTCAACAAAAAACTAGGTTGAGCCTGCAGTCGGAGCTGCATTGCTTGCTTGGAGCTCCCTTATGAGACAATGCCATCACGAAGCATCGACAAGTTGACCATGCACGACACCTTACTTGTATAGCATTGGATAGAGCTCGTGTAAAGAAGCACGATGCCCAACACGTCGTGTCGTGGCGAATTAGGAAGATTGGTTACTGTTTTTTCTTTTATTCTATTATACTGTATGGCAATACTTGCAAGGTTGGAGTTGTTGGAATCAAATTTTGGTTCTCGTATATACATTGTTGTGGATAGTGAATTGGTTGTTTTAAAAGTAGTGTATTCAAGTAGCGTTTTTTTAGTTAAAAGTCAAAGTGAAATTTAGCGTGTTTTTGTTATTGTGATGAAATATAGATATTTTGGGAAATTAACTAGTTTGAATTCAGTCGTTAGATTCGAAAAATATATAGTACTAATATTTTATTGTTTTTTAAATATTTTTATTATGGTTTTAACATATTATGTCTAAGTAGTATTACTCCCCGTGCATCACGGTGATACCTACTTCATTATAATAGTAAAAAAATTATATTTTTTAGAATATTATATTTAAAAAATAAAATTTTATAAAGTACTTATATTATTATATAAAATAACTATAATAAAAATAGTAGCGTTAAAAATGAAGATGAAGTCATCTTATAGTTGCAGGCCTATCAAATAAATGATCAAGATTGTCAGAAAATCTTTTTATCTAATGATTATTATTATCTATTTAAAATTTCCACCAAAATATCTAGATATTTTTATTTCAAAATTTCTATTAGTCTTGACAGAGTTTTTGGAACTTTTAATTACTTTTTACTTATTTGCATTTCACAACATATTTTTTTGAGGTGCTAATTGACTGTAAATCCACAAAGTATTAGTGAATTTTGGTATTTTTAACTATATAAAGTTGTAATATAAATACATAAACTTTAGCCCATTTCGGAACTTGCCCTGAAATTTAATTTCACCCAAATCAAAATATACATGAAAAAATTAAATATGATATAATATATACACGTTATATTAAAATAAATTATACAAAATTTCTACTGAAATATATACAGTACTAAAATATATACATATGTATACATACATATATATATATATATATATGTGTGTGTGTGTGTGTGTGAGTGAGTGTTAATATATTATATCTTTATATATTTTTTATATGACCTTTATAAATTAAAAGTTCAAAAATATTATACTGCTTTATTTGATTGTGAAGATGATATACATAATATAAAGAGAAAAATTTTGAGATAGCCAAAATGAATCATGGAAATCAATTTATGGCCACTTTTTGAAAAAACTTAAATTCTAGCCATATTTTACAAATTCAGACGTTTTTGCCCTTAATGAGGCGGACCGGGTAGGATCAGATACGCGGGTCGCGTGTCAGATTGGGTTAGGCACTTATGGCACTATTAGTGCCATAAGTGCCAAGATTTTACTTTGTTTTATTTTGAATTTTCGTTGGCACTTATGGCACTATTAGTGCCATAAGTGCCAACGAAAATTCAAAATAAAATAGTATTTTTTGGCACTTATGGCACTATTTAGTGCCACAAGTGCCAACGAAAATTCAAAATAAAACTAAGTAAAATGGTCATTTAGGCACTTATGGCACTAATAGTGCCATAAGTGCCATACGTGCAGCACAAATACAGAAACAGCATCATTTAAACCCTAAATGGATAATCTAAACCCTAAATGGAACATCTAAATTCCAAATGAATAATCTAAACCCTAAATGTAATATCTAAACTCTAGGGGGAAGTCTTTTTGGCACTTATGGCACTAATAGTGCCATAAGTGCCATACGTGCAGCACAAATACAGATCAGATCTGCCGATGGCTGAAATTGAAGAAAGTGACGGCTACTGTTGCAGCGTAGATCAGATCTGCCGATGGAGGAGGCGGCGCAACGATGATCTGAAGTCGGAGGAGGCAACGTAACGTCCGTCGCGACGACGATCTGGAGCCCGGATCCTCCGCTGCCACGTTTAGACCGAGGACGAAGGGTAGGAAGAGGGAGATGGCCACCACCTGACCAGTCCCTCCTCCACGCCGCCGATTTCAGAGGACCGGATCTCCTCCATCGCCGCCGCCTCATACTCCGCTCCGACGACTTTTACCCAAGCCGTGAGATCTACGTGCTAGGCGCCGCTGTCGCGCAGCCACTGGAAAGAGAGAGAGCTCCGGTGACTTCTGCTATGCGTCGTTACCGCGCAGCCGCTGGAGAGAGAGAGGGATATGAGAAAGAGAGAGGAGAGAGAGAGAAGGATAGAATAGTCATGACATACAAAAAATGGCTAAAATTTATCTTTTTTCAAATGGTGGACAAAATTTGATGTTGTATGTTGAATGAATGACCCTATTGTTTACTATAAATATTTTTAGTGTATTAAAGTACTAAACATGATATTAATATGTTACTACATTATTTTATATCACATCTTGTCTCATACAGTTATATTAAACGAGTCCGTAATATATTAATGCAAAACCGCAAAACGGTGAGAATCAACGGGATTTATATACTATATGAGTGTGTTTGTTTTTTATCCCTCTAAATAGAAGGATAATATAATGGGATATAAATTTACCACTTAAAGTAGGGACCATATTTTTTTATATCTTGTTTGATTTAAATGATAATATATTTATCCATTCCTCGTAAGATGGTATAAAATTATATCATCCTTCTCAAGTGAAAAGGTGTTGTCCGAAAATTTATATCATCTGCTCGAATATTTTATTCATTTAAAGTAAATGAGGTATAAGATATTAAATAAAGCTTATCACTTTTTTATAGCTCAAAGCACACACCCTATTAGTATAATCTCATTTTAAGTATGTACTCAACCATAACATTAGAATGGTGATTTTTTATTTTTATTTTGATAAATAGAATGGTGATAAGATCAGAACGATAAATTTTATCTTAAACAATTTGAAGACACATTTTACAAAATAATTATCATGAATAATTTTTGTTCTAGACTCAAACACGAATATTCAAAAACATTCAAATTAACTAAAAAAACTATACAAGTAAAAAAAAACTAAAAAAACTATAGGTAAAAAAATGATATAATATTTTTTACAAACACTCAATAAAACTAGACGGTTTTGCTTTTCTTTTTCTATCCAAAAATCTATTTTCGGTTTTGTAGTGTTGCAAAAGCTTTCGTGAACATTTATTCAAATCCTTTCTCATGAAAAATGTTTCCTTTTCATGTGCCCACAAAGAAAAAGTACACAGCCAGTCTCCGTTTTCCTAAAATCAGTTGTAATAAAAATCACGACGCTGCCCATTTCAAGAAACTTTCAGCACCAAAGATTGGATTTTTATTCAATTATTTTTCTCCTTGAGTTGTATTTTTTGGTCCGTTTTCCTAAAATTCCTTGTAATAAAAATCACGACGTTACCATTTCAAGAAACTTTCAGCACCAAAGATTGGATTTTTATTCAATTATTTCCTCCCTGAGTTGTATTTTGGTGTGATAAAAATAAAAGAATTACGAGAAATGGGTTCAATAATTGATGGACTTTCCGGATTTACCATGCAGCCGGCAGCGTTTTAACTTGTGTACGAACTCTCTGTGAGAATATAGTAATACTTGAAAGAAAAATAAAGGAAAAAGAGAAAAAAAACTGAAAGATCTGTAGACTGTAGCTGATTTTAGCTTCAGAGAGAGAGGGGGAGCGGGTGAGAGAGAGAGAGAGAGAGAGAGATCTCAATAGTTCACAAAAGCTACTCATCATTTCCTTCTTGTTTAGCTTTTACTTGCTTACTTTAGTTCATTTATTCCTCGGACCAGTCCTCTTCTTGTTCTTTTTTGGTGTTCCTCTTTAGGGTTGTTTGTTTCAACTTCAAGATCTGCTTTAACTTTTCGTTTTCCGCAAACCCTTGTGAAATTTCATGCTCCCACCTTGTTTATTTTAAGTTTTTCTTCTACTTGGGGAAGCAGGCTGCATATTTTGGGGGGAGGAGGGGTGCATGTGTGGGTTTGGATGAGAAGAATTAGCTATTCTAGTTGGTTTGTGGGGTGGGGGGTGGGGGTGGGTATGGGTGTGGGTGGAGGGATACCTTTCAAGATTGTTGTTTTTTCATGAATCCCTTTTGATTTCAGGGAAATTAGTTTTAGTGGTAGGTTTTTGTTTTAGCAAAGATTAAAATTAGTGAGGAATATGAGGTTATCTTCTTCTTCTTCACCTACTACTACTGGATTTAATGCTCAGACTGAGGAAGGTGAGTTGTGTGTTTGTGTTTTTATTTTTATTTTATTTTTCTCTCTCACTCTAGTAGCTCTGATTTTTGGGGATGCATATGGAAATGCTGGTTTTATTTGAAGAATTTAATATATTGTGTACAAAAATTGATTCCTTTTCAAATAAAAATATGTCTTGCTGGTTCTGGATGGCAGGAGAGACGAAATGCTTGAATTCGGAGCTATGGCATGCGTGTGCTGGCCCGCTTGTCTCACTTCCTCTAATTGGAAGTCGAGTCGTGTACTTTCCTCAAGGCCATAGCGAGCAGGTTCGTTGTTGATACTAAGATTTGCTGAGCATTTCTTTAGACATGAACTTTGATGGAGAATTAGTGTGTTTAAGCTTGCAAAATAGTGAAATTGTTGTGTTTCTAAGAAATGGTTGGAACTTTGTTAATCTTAGGTGAATGTGTGTGTGTTTTCTATGAATCAGTGAGTCATTCGCCTGCTTTCGGCCTTCAGCCTTTAAGCAGCCTAACATATCTTAAAGTTACATTGTATTAGTTTTAGTTTTCCAGGAAATGTGTGGCGCTTGCATTTTATTTCGTATTGGAAGCATGATTGATGGAAAAAATCACGTAAAAGAAGCTTCGCTCTCCAGTTAATTTGAAAAATTCTGGAATATATCGAGATTTTCCTTACACTGAAAGTTCTTGCATATTCTTGATTGATTAAGTAGTCTATATCTCAATTGAATGTTGCGTTATAAGGCTTAGTTTCTAGGGTTTGTTAGGTAGCCCCTTAGATGTGTGGTGATTTTTTAATAGGTTGCTGCCTCAACGAACAAGGAAGTGGATTCGGCTATCCCTAGCTATCCCGGCTTGCAGCCACAGCTAATATGCCAACTTCACAATGTTACCATGCATGTAAGCTGCCTTTTTCTTCTAACTTTTTTCTCGTATTTCTTAAATGATGTGATATTAATGCTTGGATTGGTCGAAATTACAGGCAGATATCGAAACAGATGAAGTATATGCTCAGATGACTTTGCAACCACTCACCACTGTACTGTACATTAACTTCTATTTTACATCTATGAATTTTATGTTGTCTTCGATTCTTCGTTGCTCACTAGCTATTCACTTTGCCATTTTGATCAGCAAGAGCAAAAAGACTTATGCTTGTTACCGGCAGAACTTGGCACCCCAAGTAAACAGCCAACCAATTATTTCTGTAAAACATTGACAGCTAGTGACACCAGTACCCATGGGGGATTCTCCGTCCCTCGCCGAGCAGCTGAGAAAGTTTTTCCTCCCCTTGTAGGTCCAATAGTTACCTTTTACGGGCGCTAATACAATTTTTGATTAGTTAACGTTATTTGGCTGACGTTTTCCTTTTTGCTTCTTCAGGATTTCTCTCTAACGCCTCCTTGTCAAGAATTAATTGCGAAGGATCTTCACGGAAATGAATGGAAGTTTAGGCACATATTTCGTGGTGAGCTCTTGAAGATATTGTGTGGTTTTCTGAAGCTGTCGTTTCGTTCTTTAGTAGTCAAACTGAAGAGTTCTTGTTTACAGGTCAGCCAAAGCGACATCTCCTTACGACTGGATGGAGTGTGTTTGTGAGTGCAAAGAGGCTTGTCGCTGGAGACGCTGTTATTTTCATATGGTATGCAACAAAATCTGAATACTGGCGTTCCAATCCATAAACTTATATATGTTCAACTTGTAGTGGCGAGAGAGTTATTATTTATTTCGTGGTTGGTTTTTCATTCGTAATGTGTTGGTTTTTTCCCATACCTGCAAGAGTATTGTCCATTTATAGCTCTCTCCTACCAATCCGTGCAACGAGGTTGATTTATTAGAGACTCGGAAGAAATTAAAAATTAGGTTTATGTTAGCCGTATATATCACAATGCCATAGTACCATGGTTTTGTTTTGGAATAATGGTTATTTTTCCGACTCTTACTATTAACTCTCTATCAGGAATGAGAATAATCAATTGCTCTTGGGAATTCGGCGTGCTCAACGTCCTCAAACTGTTATGCCGTCATCAGTTCTGTCCAGTGATAGCATGCATATCGGTCTTCTTGCTGCAGCTGCTCACGCAGCAGCTACAAATAGTCGTTTCACTATCTTTTACAATCCAAGGTACAATTTCTGCTTTATTTGGTTCATTAAGTAACTCGCTTCGTCACATTTGCATCTTTTCTGATTTTAGGGCAAGTCCAACTGAGTTTGTCATATCACTGGCGAAGTATGCCAAAGCAGTGTATCACACGCGAGTTTCTGTTGGGATGCGCTTCCGGATGCTATTTGAAACAGAAGAATCAAGTGTTCGTAGGTAGGTGTCGAATTTGCTGCAGTCATACAAATATGCACAGTTTAATGTGAAAATTCTTTGTTATAATCTCTTACCGATTTCTGATCTTTTCGTTTGTGGAGTTGGGCATTAGGAATACGACCCACCCTTTCTTAAAACGTCATTATATTTTCCTTAAAAGTTATACTAACGTATATGTCAAAATTGGTAAACTTTCTTGGTTGAACGACTTAGGATTTGAATTTACTTTCTCTTACTCTTAAGATGCTGCCTTCTTCGTATTTCAACAGAATTTTGAGAAATGTTTGTGCACATGAAAAATGATGAAGGCATGATTAATGCATCAATTATTCAACTTTAGTTCTGCTTTGTGTGGTACTCACATATGTTTGAACTCAGGTATATGGGCACGATTACTGGTGTCAGTGATTTGGATCCTGTTCGTTGGCCAAACTCGCATTGGCGCTCAGTGAAGGTTTTTCTTCCCCTTTAACCAATACTCTTGTGGATGAACTACTTTCACCTT
This sequence comes from Salvia miltiorrhiza, assembly GCF_028751815.1. Taxonomy (NCBI): domain Eukaryota; kingdom Viridiplantae; phylum Streptophyta; class Magnoliopsida; order Lamiales; family Lamiaceae; genus Salvia; species Salvia miltiorrhiza. The sequence goes on from NC_080388.1 coordinate 4,827,341, forward strand.
GATTTTGATTGAAAGTCGATTATTTTTCTTTATGAACTGCATGATTATGATACAATTTCTGAAGTATATATACACCTCTTCTAGAAGTTATTCAAGATTTCCTTCTATTTTTTAAGAAACTCGGGATATTTTTTCACGCACGCTGACAGCTAAGATATTGTCGGAAACAGTCCAAGAATGGCTTTGTGAATTTAATTGCCTTTCGCTCAATGCTGAACGCTGACAAGAATTCGTTTCTCTTACTATTTTAAGCATATCCTACATTTCTTATTTAGGTTGGGTGGGATGAATCAACTGCAGGGGAAAGGCAACCGCGAGTTTCGTTGTGGGAGATCGAACCCCTGATGACCTTTCCCATGTACCCGTCTCCATTCTCCCTCAGATTGAAGCGGCCATGGCCGTCAGCACTGCCTTCCTTTCCAGGTCTCGTTCATGAGCTATAACGGTTACCTAAGAAAACGCCATTTCCTTTCTTGGTGTTAGTTTAGATTCCACTTCTCTGCTGTTTACACTCTTCTTTTCAGGTGTCGGAGATGGCGATATGAGCCTTAACTCTCCGCTGACATGGCTTCGTGGTGGCGGCATCGGAGATCAAGGGATGCAGTCGCTTAATTTCCAGAGATTTGGTGTATCCTCTTTCATGCAGCCGAGGCTTGATAACTCCATGCTCGGTTTACAACCCGAGATGTATCATGCGATGACGAGTAATTCTCTCCACGATGCGATGTCGTTAGATCCCTCTAAAGTTCCCAGCCAGTTGCTCCTGCAGCTCCAACAAAATCTGCCAAACGTGTCTGCCTCACCGATCCAGAATCAAATGCTGCAGCAGTCGAACCCTCAGCCGAACTTCGTTCAGAACTTTCCAGATAACGTCATGTCTCAGGCTCAAATGTTGCAACAGCAGTTGGAGCTCCACCAGCAGTTCAAAGACCAGCAAGAGCAGCAACTGCAACAACACGAGCAGCGGGTGCAGCAATCGCAGCAGCAATTGCATTCGCACTTCCAAGATCAACAGAACAAAGCCACCCTCCAAAACGGGCCGAGAATGGGGCAAGCCTCTCAGCCCCAGCTCACGCCGCTGCAGGCAATGGCCTCGACAAGCCAGCTACACAACTTCTCTGACCTTCTCGGGAACCACGTCTCTTCATCTAATACTTCCTCCATGCCTCAGAGTCTCCTAACTTCGTTCTCCAACGAAGGAGCATCGCATCTGGTGAACTGGCACGCACCCAACAACACCTTAGTCTCTCATTCCTCGTCATCAAAGCGAGTAGCGTTGGACCCTCAACTCCCTCCCAAGGTTTCCCAGTTTGGAATGCTTCATCCGGACGAGTTAGTGCCACCCGGTCCCAAACTCCCCGACCTTTCAGCTTTGCTACCCCCATTTCCCGGGAGAGAGTTTCTGGGTCTCCAAGGTGCCTCCGACTCCCATGACAAAAGCCCGTTTGGCGTTACTACAGACTCATCTTCGGCTATGATGCTGAATGGGCTTTCATCCTCCTTCAGAAACACTGGCAACGAGAATGGATCATTCTCAATGTCTTATGCTACCCCAGCATTTGTGGGCGCTGCAGGCACCGACTTTCCTCGTAACTCAGAGATGACTTCCTCAAGTTGCGTAGACGAGTCAGGCTACTTGCAGGCCTCGGAAAATGCAGACCACACTAACCCACCCCCTGGAACCTTTGTGAAGGTGAGTTAACAAATACAAGTGTGACTACTACTTGTATATGGTGCCTCTTGATCAACACAAATTTAACAATGCATATGAAATTCTTATCAGGTTCACAAATCAGGGTCTTTTGGACGGTCGCTCGATATTTCCAAGTTCAGCAGCTACAATGAGCTCCGTAGTGAGCTTGCTCAGTTATTCGGGCTTGAAGGATTATTGGACGACCGTCAGAGATCAGGCTGGCAGCTTGTATTTGTTGACCGAGAGAACGACATTCTTCTCCTCGGCGATGACCCTTGGCAGTAAGAGCATCTACCTGCTTTCTTGCATTTCTCTCCTTTAGTTACTTCATATATTATTATATTGAGAAATAAATTGTCATCCTACATATAATCATTACATCCTTCCATAGTAGTTTTCTAGTCTTGTGATCCAAAATATTTCATGTATCTGGTTTTTGCTTCTATTTTTTTGAATTTTTTCAAACTCTCAACGTATTCTTTTCGAGTCTTTCAAATTTTATTTGAACTATGAAGGTTTATTCTTAAATTATATCCCGAACTTTGACCTTGTGGTGACTTTTATTAGCCCGTGCTTATCTCCGTTGTCTAGAAATTGTGACTCGGGCTATTAAGTGAACATCGTATATTTGTAATATTTTAAAGTTCGGACTATAGTTTATGAACACTGCCCAACTATAAACATCAAGATGACTGCAAGAAGCACAATTGTATACATGATATCCATAGAATTCATTTGATGCATCTATGAGATCTTGTTACTCAGCTTAGTGTTTTTTCGTCTAATCCAGGGAGTTTGTAAATAGCGTGTCGTGCATCAAGATTCTATCTCCGCTCGAAGTTCAGCAGATGGGGAAAGAGGGGCTCGATCTCCCCAACCCACCCCAGTCGCACGTGCTCCCCAACAACGTTGGCAGCAGCTGTGATGATCGTACGAGCCACAAGGACTCCCGAGGTAGCTTCAACGGGATACCTTCCGTGGGCTTGTTCGACTACTGATGACTGCGTGTAACGGCGCTAAGTTTCGTATGACCACCTGCTGTTTGTAAGACACAGTATTTATCTGTTTGAGACTGTTGAGGCCTGCAGTATATGTAATATTTTGTTGTATGTAGCTTGATCTGATAATTCTCAGAATTTATTGTGATAATATAGTATATATTTATCCCATGAATCTTTGACATGTTTAGAAACTCTACTCTTACAAAACAGTGATGGAATTTTGTTTTAGTTGCAGCTTAGTAGTTGTTTATGCCTTTTCTTTTCTTTTATACACTCTTTAAAAAGGAGGATCAATAATGGATCTCTCCTTTTCTTTTTTCCTTTCGTGGAGACTCGAATCTTCAACTTACTAATTGAAGAAGAAGCGTCTTACCAACTGAGTTGCATTTGAAAATCGGATTGTTCTGACAAAACCGATAAACTGAAACTATTGAAAAATCTTGACTGAATTGACTTGACCTGTTTTCCCGATCGAGCTGAAATTTCAGCTCATGTTTTTAATATTTGGCTTTGGTACAATGCAGTTATTCTATAAGTTCCTATAATAGTTTTTGCGATTCTCATGATAAGAAGTTTTTTATTGAATCACATTTTATAGATACATTTCTCAAAAAAAATTATGAGTAAATTAGTATAAATTAAGAGTAGTTGTATTCAGTTAATATGGTTAAAATTTGGTCTCCTCCAGAATTCGAATTCATGCGAAAATGTTTATTTATGCTTTACATTAATTTATTCATAAAAAGTATTGACTTACCTATACGTATTCTACATTTCTCAATTATCAACATATTTAGCATAAACAAATTATTGACAAAAGATTAGTTTTAATCTAAAAAATAATTACAAATAAGAATAAACATATATATTTAAAGTTCAAAGGGCAAATGTCACACTCTATATAATATGGAAAAGATAAAGAGGCAAGTCTTTTTACAGCCCTATTTCATAAAAACATAAGTTATATAACCCTACTTTTAAATACACAAGTTACATAACCATTTTTTACTTAAATTAATATGGTACCCTTAGTTATTTTGGTCCCACAAAATACAAATTCAAAGAGGAAGATGACTTACAGTTTGCCATTAAGTATGAGCAACGCTTATGTAATAACGAAGCTGAGTATGAGGCTATTGTCAGAGCCTTGACAATCTTGTCGGAGCTGGGAGCTGAGTCTGTTCTTTAAAACTGACTTACAATTAGTAGTGCAGCAATTATTGGATGAGTACGACATCAGGGAAAGCCGAATGGCTGTTTACCATGTCAGAGCTAGGGAATTAATGTCCAAATTCCAGGACTGCTTCATTAAACAGATATCGCGGGAACAAAACAACAAAGTTGACCTACTGGCACAGATGGACAACGCGGTCGAGCATAGTTGGACAAATTCTGTAACTTTGCTTTTTTAGCCTAGTGCGGAGGGCAGGCAGGGTGTCTTCAGCACAGATGTAAGGGAGGATTGGCGAACGCCCATTCTCCACTTCTTGCGAACAGAGGAACGACTTGACCTGGTTGTTTCTCAATGCTGCCTCTATGGCAGGTATTGTGTTATCAATGATCAGTTGTACAAAAGATCCTTCACTCATCCTTTGTTGAAATGCCTATCTTCGGAGGAAGCACAGTTCGATGTCAGGGAAGTTCATCAGGGTTGCTGCGGAAACCATGCCGGGTATAAAGATTTGATGAGGAAAATTGGCAGGGCTGGGTTTTACTGGCCTACAATGGCAGAAGATGCCAAACAGTTTGTCAAGAAATGCGAGGTTTGTCAAAAATACGCCCCACGCATTAATATCCCAGGGAAAACCATGGGTACAATGTGCGCCACTTATCCTTTTGACAAGTGGGGAATTGATATTGTGAGGAAACTTCCAACAGCTCCGAGAGGAAAGTGCTTTCTCATAATGGCAATAGATTATTTTTCCAAGTGGGTAGAGGCGGAAGCAGTAACAAAGATCGATGAGTGTACCATTGAGAGGTTCTTATGGCGCAACATCTGCTGCAGATACAGGTCACCGAGGGTACTCGTCTTTGACAATGGGACACAGTTTACGGGAAAGTGGATTGAGAATTTTTGTCACAGAATGGACATTGTGCAGCGCTTTGTATTTGTAGCTCATCTACAGGCTAATGGCCAAGTGGAACTTACCAACCGCACAAAATGCGAAGGGTTCAAGAAACGGCTAGAAAAGAGTAAGGGCAGATGGGCGGAAGAGCTAGACGGGGTCCTGTGGGCTCATCGTACCAGTCCAAAAACAGCTACGGGGGAAGCACCATTTACACTTGTATATGGTTCCAATGCTGTAATACCAGCCGAGGTACGATTGGCATCACACAGGGTATTGCACTATGACCCCATACAGAATGACGAGCTTCGGCGCTTAGACTTGGATTTCATAGAGCTGAGTAGAGATACAGCTGTTCTCAGGGCTGCAAAGTATAAAAGCATCATCAAGGCAGTGTTCGATAAAAAAGTGACAGTCAAGAAATTTAACAAGGGAGACCTAGTATTGAAGCGAACGGATGCGCTGCATCCAGCCAAGAAATTTGATCCTAATTGGGAAGGTCCTTTTATGGTAACGGAGGTGCTAGGCGGTGGGGCATATCATCTATCTGACAGCGAATGGAGGCCTCTCACTCGGCCTTGAAACATCAATACTCTAAAGAAATTCTACGCTTGAAAGGCTTATAATTTGAATCTATCTTTGTAGACCAAATACTCTTTTTCCCCACATGGGTTTTAATGAGGTATGGGACCAAGTTTCTTTAATAAAATAAGATCTTGGTTTTAGGGTAATTACCCATGTTTGACAGCATTTCTCATCTATACTGCGTTATTTATCTTTAACCTATAAAGAATTGCAGGGCTAAAAAATAATCGTGCTTAACTTCTAAAGTATGCGCACGACACTAGGGGGAGAGGGGGGAGAGTAAGGGTGTATACCCCGTGTATGCCCACTACATCGCTACACATATCCTATTTTTTAGGGATACTTTTTTTTTAGAATGTCGCCTAAGTTCAAGCTCCCAGAGCTGGCTTAGCACGGGCAGCTGCCTACACCAGATCCCAATGCTGGTAGTAGCGCGAGCACATAGGACCTAGAAGTCGCCTAAGCGCGAGCTCCCAGAGCTGCCTTAGCGTGGGCATTAAGTGGGAGAAAATTTTAGAATGTCGCCTAAGTTCGAGCTCCTAGAGCTGGCTTAGCGCGGGCAACTGCCTACACCGAATCCCAATGCTGGTAGTAGCGCGAGCACATAGGACCTAGAAGTCTTCTAAGCGCAAGCTCCCAGAGCTGGCTTAGCACTGGCACAAAGAAAGTCAAAACTTCAAAAAAGCGCATAAGTCTAAGCACTCGAACCTGGTCTAACATGAATACTTGTTCAAAATGGAAAAGTGATGGAAACAGGGGGAGGCGAAATTAATTTATCACCAACAACAAGTTTATCGTAATAAGTAAACTAAGTTTTGTACATATGCAAAGTCAAAAGAAAAATTACAAACACCAAAGTATATTTGATCCTATCTAGGGAGGGGGAACTTCAGGCTGAGAGGACGCTGGAACAGGCACAGAGGTAGGGCCGGAAGCGCCAGAGCTGGGGGCAAAATAAGAGGGACTCTCAGCAAAGATGGGCAGCGTCCTCGCTGAGTCAACGTCGGGGAAGGGGTCCGAATCTTTAAAAAGGTCCCCAACCAGAGAACGGGTAAAATTGGCCTCATCTTTGTAGAGTTTAGCCAATTTTGCAAGAACACTCTCCCGGGAAGCAGGGAGGTCAGCCAAGTCAGACGCCACTGGTTGGTGAGGATATAACCCGAACTCAGCAAAGGACCGAGGCGCAGCCCTATCCCCAGACAGATCTTGCACGAACTCTCGAAGTATTTCGAGGGAAGGGCTAGAGAAAAGGGGCGCCTCTGGAACATCCTCAGAGAAGAGTCCCACCGTGAACTACTGAAGGGCCCAGTCCAGAGCTGGGTACCACCATTCAGGGCTGGCGGGGACCTTAGGATCAATACCCAGCTTTGCGCATAGGGTATTATTGTCCAGGGACCTCATCAGGGCCCTCAAGTCCAGCTTGGCCACTTGCTTAAGAGCGGCCCCAGTCATCTCCGCCCCTCGGCGACTGATCTCCGTTATCATATAAGCCAAGGCGGGGACAAACCTTTGCAGAAAGTCGGGAGTTTTGCAGAAGGCATCCACTGTCCCCTCGAAGAGGATCTTGAGAAATTGATGACCTTGGGGCAACAAGAAGAACTCTAGTCGCTGATCGCGGGCCCCAAAGATATATCCCTCTCGGTGGACTCGGATACGGGCCTCCCTCCATCGCCTTTTGGATTCGTCATACTCCTTGGAGTAGCGCTCCTTGAATCGATACCCCAGTTCATGAGTCTCGCGCTTTGCTTCCTGATAAGCAGACTCGAAAGAGTTCTTCTGGACTTCCAGCTCTGCCAACCTGGCCTGGGCACGGGCCAGCTCTGCTTCTGCCTCGCTGAGGCGATAAGTTGCTTGGGAAGACTCTTTCTCCTTAAGGGCCAGAGCAGATCTGGCCTCGTGCAAGCTCCCCTCCACCTCATCAAAAAGCTCTACCTAGCGTAAAGCCTCGACCTTCTGGGCCTCCTCCTGGAGATTCACACGGGGTTAGTAAAGAAATGAGAGGGAAAACACGAAGATACAGAATAAAAGAGAAGATATACCATCATATATGTGCGGCTTAACGACTTTGCTAACGCCTTGCCCGAGGCCTTGCGAGCAAGGGCTTGGTCATCCGGATGAACCCGGGCTTGCATCTGCTCATAGTATTCTCGTCCTTCCATAGTAGAGACGGGGCAGATCAATATGGTGGTCCGGTCCTCAGGACCACCCCCTGGCAGCTCTAGCTCTGGGGCAGTGATTTTGCCCAGGCGGATCGCCCTTCTTTTGCGGGCAAGGGCCTCCACCCTCTCCTTGGAGAGGTCCCTCTTCTTCTTCTTTGGGGCAGTCTTGGCAGCCCCAGGACGGAGAGTAGATACCGACTCTACATCGAGGATCTCTATGTCCTCATCATCTTGTTCGTCCTCGTCCTCATCCCGGAGTCCAGTGTGGACGGTGGAAATGGTAGTAACCTATTCCAGGAAGGGACTGGGGCGGCGCAAACCGAGATGAAAAAGTGTGTAGAAAATCAGGACTGAGGAGACGCCCTCAGTCATAGGGATGTCAATGGAGGAAGGGAACTCCGTCGGGCCCCCAAACTCCTTTGTATCACTAACCGTCTTGGACATGTCAGCTTCGGAAGTGTTGGATTTGTATACTGAAAGCAAGAACTTTTATGCTTGTATACAATAATTCCTGAGTTCACTATCTAATCTCCTATCTGAATTGTTCATAATTGCATATGTATGTCCTATTATCTCTATATAAGTAGATTATATGGTGTGTTGTAGATCACAGAAGACCATATAATTGGAATAACCTTATGAGATATAAAATTGATCACAGCCGAGACGACTCTAGGATGAGTTGTTGGTTTAGGCTGCAGTATAGATAGAAGTAGTTTGTCTTGGCTAATTGTCTATACAGGTGCGTGTAAACGTATTGATAGGATCACAGTGAGATGTATTCTTCTGTCTGACTTAAGTGAAGAATCAAGATCTCGGTGACTTAATGAGACCTAAACCCTAATAAAATTTCAGGTGTATATATGAATTTATGTATCACTTTGACTTACTATGAGTGAGAGTTACATATTAACTTGAGTACTCTGTATCTTGGGTAGGGGTGTAAATTCGGGTTGCGGGTATCGGGTATACCCTCACCCGTCCCGATACCCGCAAAATCAGCACATAGGGTTGGGTGAGGGTATTGATCTCTCAAAAAATGCGGGTATCGGGTACCCGCGGGTACCCCGACGGATACCCGCATACCCGCACAATTACTTAAATTTCCAATTTAAATTTTTATAATTATGATTTATGAATTAATTTAATTTTATGAAAAGGAAAATCATACCGGAAGGAAGCGGGAAGCCATAGTATTTCTTAAAATAAATTACACTCCTAATTATGATTATTATAGATTTGATATAAAGGCGCAATAATGTAATTAATTATAAGATAGTCAATAATTTATAGTATATAACTTAAATCTTGTCTTACTAGTGTAAATATAATTGTTTTATTTTATTTTGAAACTACTAGTTTACTATTACTTTATCTTTATTAGTGACTTGAAGTCTTGGAGTGGTGTTAGACGGTTGATTGACCTTCAATTGAGCGTTTGAACTTGAATTTTGATTGTTGAACTTGTTTGTGAGTTGTTTTATTATTATTTCTTCGTCGCAGGTTTTATGGATAATCGTTAAAATAGAAAGGATATTTTCAAAAAAATAAATAAAATAAGGGACAAAATACCCGCGGGTAAAGAGGGTACCCGCACATTGCGGGACAAAAAATACCCTCCAATGGGACAAAATACCCGCACAATTATACACAATTAAGAACTTGCGGGAAATTGAGGGTACCCTCATACCCGCAGCGGATACCCGCTGCGGGTATTCGGGTACCCGCGGCATGCAGGAGGGTCGGGTGAGGGTGGGGTTTTCGGGCAATTTTGTCCCGCGGGTACCCGAATTTACAGCCCTAATCTTGGGTGATAGCAATTTATATATGACATTTGGTAATTTGTATTAGGTGACCGTATCCGGTATATGATGATATATCCCCTTAAGGAGCTCAAAATGTTTATTGCACTAAACCCTGCAGGTTGATTAAGTTCAGGTGCAATAATAAGGTTGAGTGGTACTACTTAAGGATTAATAAGAAATTAATTCTTATTAATTCGTCTTCTCTTGTTGACAGTAAATCGAATTTCCTTAACGACCAAGCCGTCTTCACGCATCTGTCCTTTGATTTCCACCCAGTATCCAAAAACACGCTTTATGTCCTCCCTCATCTGTTTGACAAATATCTTTTGGCCAATGCTCAATTCTAACCAACCCTGAATCCATATCAAAATCTTTAATTTATTAATGATTTATTATATATTATATCAATAAAAAAAGTAAAGAATTAAAAGTATACCCTTGTAATTGCACAGTCGCTTTTTGAACACATGGACGATGCCTTGGAAATACTCCTATGGAGTATATCCAAAGTGTCGTCCATTCGTTGCCATTCATGCTTCCAGAATAGTTCACATTTCTCCATATGTTTGGTTAAATTTTCATCTACATTATTGTATCTGGGAAGGTTGTATGTGTAAAGATCTGACCAATATTTGAATAATTTCATATAGAGGAGCACACTTAAATGCTTTACCTGTTTAGAAAACATGTTTTTAAAGTTAGCATAACATATTTAAAAAACATAATTTTAATTAACATGATGAAAAATACTTACTGGATTAAAGTCCTTGTACTTTTCATCGGGAGTCCTCCTATCTCTGAGTCTTAGATCTCCAAAATGTATTTTGAAAAGTTTTATTGGGACTCCTTTTGTGCGTGCCCAGCAATTCATTATAGAAGACATGTAGATTCTTGATTAGAAATGACTTCATCTAGCATTTTTAGTTGCATGTTATCTAAAATCTCTTAATCTCTTTTTCTATACATAACTAGTATTACTCCCGTGCGATGCACGGTAAAAAAAATTATATTTTTTAGAATATTATATTTAAAAAATAAAATTCTATAAGTTACTTATATTATTATATAAAATAGCTCTAATAAAGATAATAGAATTAAAATGAAGATAAAACCATCTTATAATTGGAGGATATAAAATGAATGATCAAGATCTTGACAAAACCTTTTTAACGAACGATTATTATTATCTATTTAAAAAATTTCCACCCAAATATCTAGATATTTTTCTTTCAAATTTTCTATTAATTTTGAAAGGATTTTTGGAACTTTTAATTACTTTTTACTTATTTGCATTTCATAATATATATTTTTTTGAGGCGTTAATTGACTATAAATTCACAAACTATTAGTTAATTTTGCTATTTTTTTCAACTATATAAAGTTACAATATAAATACATAAACTTTAGCTCATTCTGAAATTTGCCCTGAATTTTAATTTCGTTCATACATGACAAAATTAAAGATAATATGATATATACACATTATATTAAAATAACTTATACAAAATTTCTACTAAAATATACACAGTACTAATAGCATATATATATATATATATATATATATATATATATATATATTAATGAATATATAGTTTAATTTTAAAATTTGTATTTTGATAAAATTAACAAATACAACCTAGCAAAGACGAAATTTAAAATTTGTCATGATCAAGAATCATAACATTTTAAAATTTGTTTATTTTATTCTGTTTTTTTATATTTTTACTATATAGTATTATTTTTATATTTAAATTTTTTATTATAACAATTTAATGCAGTTACTAAGATTAAACTTGTTTGAAATTACCTGATGCATTCATGCGGAGAGGTCTATTCAGAGAGCGGATATAAGTTGGGGGACCTCTTGTGCAAATATTGTTTCACGGAGGGAGTTAGTTTGCAATTATACGTTAATCTTCTCAGCCGTAGATCTAATCCGAAGGCCAAGATTTATTCTCAGCTGGAAGTCTGTTATAACGGATCTTTTGCAGATGATAGAAGAATTCTTCATCTTCTTCCTCGCTTCTCTGTAATTTTGGTTTTGTGAGCTCTCAATTCAAAGTTCGATTGAGTGTTCAGTTTGTAGTTCTTATTTTCGAAGTTTGTTCATCAATAAAGATATTCTTCCTTTGTCCCGTGGATGTAGATTCGAAAGAATCGAACCACGTAAACCCTATTCTTGTGATCTTGTGAGTGTGTTTTAATTGATTCTTGCGTGTGTTCTTCATAATCCGGGCAACAAGTGGCGCCGTCTGTGGGAATCGAACAAGGGCAAACAACATTTCTTTTTTCGGTGATTAATTGAAGATTTGATTGAGCCAAGGTGCGATGGGATCCACAAGGATGGAAACGGAGAAATTTACCGGAAAAAATGATTTCAGTTTATGGAGAATTAAGATGAAGGCGTTGCTCACTCAACAGGGTTTAGCAGCTGCTCTAAAGGAAGGAGGATCATCTGCAAAGGCAACTGTGGATGACGATACAAAGAAGAGCGTGGCCATTGCGGCAGAAATCGGAGAAAAGGCGCATAGCCTTATCATACTATGTCTTGGGGATAAAGTTCTCAGGGAGGTAGCGAAGGAAACATCTGCTGCTGCTGTATGGGCAAAACTTGAATCTCTCTACATGGCAAAATCATTGGCTAATCGCCTCTATATGAAGCAGCGATTATATTCATTCAATGTCTTGGATGATAAGCCCATCGAAGACCAACTGGAATCTTTTAATAAGATCATCGACGATCTTGAAAACGTCGATGTTAAGGTGGGAGATGAGGACCAAGCAATCATTCTTCTTAATGCATTGCCGAAGTCCTATGATCACCTCAAGGATGCCATGTTGTATGGCAGGGAAAATGATATAACAGTTGAGGAAGTGCAGTCTGCTCTTAAGGCCAAGGAATTGCAGAAAAGCTCAACAAATAAGCATGAAAATGTTGGAGAAGGCCTCAGCGTGAAGCAGAAACAAGAAAAGGGAAAGGCCAAGAAACAGAAGAAGGAAGCCAAGAAACCCTGGTAGAAAAAGGAAAAAGAGCCAGAGGAGGAAGATGCTAACAAATGTTACCATTGTAAGAAATCTGGCCACTGGAAAAGGGATTGCCCGAGCTGGAAAAAGAAGCAAGCTCAAGCTGGTAAAAAGCCTGACAACAAAGGCTTACTGGAGCAATGCGATGTAGCAGAAGCCCTTAATGTGGTGGAGCATCCAGTAGAAGAATTGTGGGTACTTGACTCGGGCTGCTCGTTTCATATGTGTCCACATAGAGAATGGTTCTCTGAATTGGAGCATGTGGAAGGAGGAACGGTGTTGCTTGGCAATGACCAAGCTTGTGCTATAAAGGGAATAGGGAGTGTGAGATTGAAGCTGCACGATGGCTCTGTCAGAATTTTACAAGAAGTCAGATTCATTCCCACACTAAGAAGGAATCTTATTTCTCTTGGACTTCTTGAGAAAAAGGGATATCAATGGAAATCATCGAAGGCAGGGATGCAGATTTTGAAAGACTCAAAGGTTGTCATGATTGGGTCAAGAAGCAATGGATTGTACTACTTGGAGGCTGAGACTGTGCTGGGAGAATCCAGTGTAACCACACAAGATATCTCCATACTGTGGCACAAGAGACTTGGTCACATAGGCGAAGGAGGGCTGAATGAATTGGTAAAGAGGAAGATAATTCAAGGGTCAGCTCACTTCAAACTTGCAACATGCGAGTAGTGCATCTTGGCTAAGAGCAAGAAATTACCATTCAAATCAGGTAAACACACATCCAAATCTCCTTTGGATTATGTTTACTGTGATTTATGGGGGCCAACCAAAACTGAGAGCTTGGGAAGGGGAAAGTATTATATGTCTATAATGGATGATTATTCAAGAAAATTATGGATTTACATTCTTAAGGATAAAACTGAAGCTCTTGATAAGTTTAAAGTTTGGTGCAATGAAGTGGAAACAGAAAAGGGTTTAAAGCTAAAATGCCTTAGGACAGACAATGGTCTTGAATTTGTCTCCGGTGAATTTGAGAGATTTTGTGAAAACAAAGGGATTCGAAGGCATAAGACAGTACCAGGCAACCCTCAACATAACGGGGTAA